>NC_085875.1:2723377-2725877 GCF_034702125.1 Engraulis encrasicolus | reverse complement strand
ATCATGCTAGTCTGCAGGTTTGACTTCATTTATGCTCTCAGACTGTCTGTTCCTCCTGATATGACAGGTGAAGCTCAACATGACAGGTGACTCAAGATTCGTCCCCGTGTCACGTCACGTCACCACCATGACAGGCCTTCCATCAGCCTTAGCCAAACTCCTCCTGACAAGCTCCTAGACGGGACCAGGAAGCACGGTTGCCAGATGAGGCAGGTTATTTCCAGCCTAACAAAAAAATGCTCAAAAATCGTCTGGAAAGCACTAAATCCCGCTCAATCCTGCACTTATGTTTTCTATAGATTTCTATGGTCACAAATCTGTAGGAAAACCCTCCCGAATGCCCTTTTTCACCCATTTTCTTCCCCCGCAGATGGTCACAGTGGTGTAGTCTACGTAGAGTATACGGAGTATACCCACTTCTAAATTTCAGGGATTTCAGTATACCCACTTAAAATGGATTGATCCATTATTTTGAATAGCACAAATATATACAGTATACCCACTTCAAAAAATGCTCAAATATACAGTATAGTACACTACACCACTGGATGGTCATCCTAAGCGGCCCAATTTGGCGGAAAACCGGCCAACCTGGCAACACTGCCAGGGCTATAGACACCAGCAGTGCAGCAGGAAAGAACAGACAGCAGTCAGCAAGGCAAGGCACTTTTATTTGTGTAGCACATTTCACGAATGTTAATTCCTTTATCTTGTTCTTTATGTGTGTGTTTATGTTTGATTGTCCAGGGGTCCGTTTCTCGATTCTTGTCGTTGCTAACCGTCTTAAGACCGTCTTACCATTCCCTTGGATTTAGTGGTGAGCGTCGCTGTCGAGAGAAAGTTGAGTCGCTCGTACGAGGGACTTTGCTAACGACGATAGCAAAGATGCTTTCGAGAAACGTACCCCAGGTCTGCCCTGGTGTAGTCTTTTTGTGGCCTACCCTCTATAGTGTGTGGATTCGGACAAGTGTCTCTGACAAGTGTCTCTGACGAATAAACAGAACTGAATACAGAAGTGCAGCTCAATGTGCTTTACAAAAAACAAGAAATACAAGACAACAATAAAATACACAAACAAAAGCACACAAGTATAGGCTACGGTAGCAAAGACAGAAAAAGGAAGGCATAAAATAGCAGGTGAAAGGTGAGAAGATAAAACAATAAATAAAAAACACCAATAAATAAATAATTAAAAGCGTACAAAAATGTCCAAATTCATTGATCAGGACTACTAAAAGAAAACATCAGCAAACAGGTTCGCCTTCAGGGAGCAACAGCACTGATGTTCAGACCAGGTTTATAAAGTAGAAGTAGAATACTCTTACAGATGTGATTTCAACACTAGTAGAATGGGTAACACTTTATTTTAGGGATACATCTATTAGCACTAATACATACAATGTTAATGCCTGCATAAGTAACATGTAAGGCATGTACTGTAGCCTACTCAGCAAAAGCTAAGACCTACTAGGTCCTTACTAAGGTTAAATTGATAATAAATCCCTTATTGTGCATGAACAAGACATTTGCGAATACATGCCAAACAAATGTTTGATTTTGCTTTGTACATGCCTTATAAGTTACTTATAGGCTAGGCACATTGTATGTATTAGTGCTGCTAATAGATGTATCCCTTAAATAAAGTGTTACCATAAAATGCTATTAGATAGTTGAAACATACATGCTATATCATACGACTAGTGTTGTAATCACACATGTAAGAGGACTTCCACTTCTACGTCTATTTTATACTCCTCTGCTGACGCTGGTAGTGCAGTGCAGTGTAGCTAAACAGTGTTGCCAAATTGGGCTGTTTCCCGCCCAATTGGGCTGCTTAGGATGGCTGTGTGCGGGTAAAAATGGCATTTAGCAGAAAAACCAGCCCGTGTTTTGCCATAGACATCAGTAGAATTGGGCGGGATTTTGTGCTTCTAGGCGGGTTTTGAGCATTTTTTGGGCTGGAAATCATCAGACTCATCTGGCAACCCTGAGTGCAGCTAGACACAGTCTGCCTCCAGCAGTCAAAGCATTCTGTAGTTCTGTAGCCAACATGCAGATTCAAAATTCAAATCCCACTCAGAACGCATTTGTAAGACAAGCCACTGTGTTGTGTTGTGTTCTAATTAGAATAAGAATGGAATATTGCACCAGTAGCATTCACAAACCTCTGCTTTCAATTTTAGATATCCCAAGATTAGCAGCTAATTGCTATATCTTCAAACCCAAACCATGCTGTCGTCTCGTCTGGTTCGTGGTGGAGAGTAACTGTCACAAATATTGGAACCCAGGGCCGGATTAAGATGGCTTGGGGCCCCTAGGCTAAAGGTTGCTATGGGGCCCCCGGAAGGCAAATTTTGTGACAGATTTACATAGACAGTCTCAGGATTTAGGAATTAAGGATATTTCGTCTACTAACCGTACTCAATACGACACGTGAATTTTTCAATATTGCATCCATTCACCACTGGAATTTTAAACTTTTGGTCGATTGGGGGCCCCC
>NC_085875.1:2715877-2720877 GCF_034702125.1 Engraulis encrasicolus | reverse complement strand
TTTAATTTAACATTAATTTGCTCCAGAAATATCCATGGAAGTAATTGAAAAAATTGCTGGATCGATTCTGGAACTTGGCGGATCGATTCTGGATCGTCCATGCCCCGCATTGGATTGCATCGCCGAATCGGTCATTGTTGACACCACTACAGGTTATGTTGTTTTGTTTTTGAAGATTTCTATTCATGACTTCCCATGCGGATTATGATAATCAGAAGAGAGTCCAAAAAGTCTGTGTGTGTGTGTCACCGCCTGTTTATTAGTCTAGTGCCAACTTCTTATAAGCCGTCAGACCAGACAGGCAGGGACACACGCACGCACGCACGCACACACACACACACGCGCACGCACGCACGCACGCACGCACACACACACACCAGAGAGGGAGCAGAGGGATGTGCCTCATCATGACATATTCAGGGACACACACACACACATGCACACGCGCACACACACACATGCACACGCACACACACACAGACACACACGCACACGCTCACGCACACTCACGCGCACGCACACACACACACTCACACACACTCACACACACACACACACACACACACACACACACACACACACACACTCACTCACACACTCACACACTCACACACTCACACACACACACACACACACACACACACACACACACACACACACACACACACACACACACACACACACACACACACACACACACACACACACACACACACATCAGAGAGGGATGGAGGGATATGCCTCATCATGACATATTCAGGCCTGTGCTCCGCTCTCGTCTCCGCTCTCGTCTCCGCTCTCCTCCGATGAGGCACATCCCTCTGCTCCCTCTCTGGTGTGTGTGTGTGTGTGTGTGTGTGTGTGTGTGTGTGTGTGTGTGTGTGTGTGTGTGTGTGTGTGTGTGTGTGTGTGTGTGCTCCCGTCTCCGCTCCCGTCTCCGCTCCAGTGGCCTCCCTTCTGTCCCGCTCAGGGTCTCCACATGAAGAGCGTCGCTGATTCAACATAATGGCAATCAGTTTTTCAATTTCAAATTTTTGTTGTGTTGTGTTGTGTTTTGTTTTTGTATTTATTTACATACTCATGTCTGTTTACTCCCTATGTTAGTATCCACTGATTAAGTTACAGGGCAATCAGTTGTTTTTTAATGCGTTTTGTTTTTGTTTTATTTACAGCCAGGCTGTCCCCTCCTAGTGATGCAACACCTTCAGCGTTGCTTCTATTCTCAAAGAGATTTTTAAAGTCGATGATAATCAGGCTAGTATTTACATCCTTGTGTCTGTTAGTGTTAGTTGTGTGTGTTTGTATCCAAGTCGACACGGCCAGAAACACAACACAACACAACACAGCGATGCACCAAAATGTGCCGGCACAGAGTAACATATCGACAACAAACAAATATAAAAAATACTGAAGCAAATAATTACGGTAAAATACTGTGTAAATACATACCCAAACTAAAACTGCATTTCATCAACAGCATACGTACAAACTGATCAACTCAAAACTGCCAGTAAAGCCACGACAAATGCTCTTAATTCTGACCAAAAACAACAACAACAAAAACAACAGCAACAACAATAACAACAACAACAACAAAAACAACAGCAACAACAATAACAACAACAACAACAACAACAACAAAAGCAGGCCACTAATATCTCCTGTTCCTACACACAAATCTACTCTGACAAGTTTCTTTTTAGGGGAAAGCTAATCTTATGGAACAGTCTATATTCCTGGTCTGAGTCTATTCCACACAGAAGCCTTCTTTGGATGACGCTTAGTTCTCATCCATTCTGGCATATTTTAACCAAAAACAATCTCTCTCCACATCGACACCGTAAAGCCATGGTATAGCTCAGTCGTTCTCAAACTGGGGGTCAGGACCCATAGAGGGGTTTGTGGAGGTACTAATGGAGGGGGGTGGAGGTGCGAGAACAGAAGGGAAAGCTTATAAAACCCATATGCACTCTTTACTTACACTTTCCCTGTGGAAAATTAAAAAGAAAAAAAAGAAAAAATTGTGTTTGTTGTTTGGAATGTGTGTGTGTGTGTGTGTTGGTGGTGGTGGTGGTGGGGGGGGGGTAGTTTGGGAAACACTAGCCTATTCCAGCAGTAGCACCTTCTTGGATGATACTCAGTTGGTTCCCATCATCTTCTCTGGCACTGACGCTGACGCTAGGCTAGGCTACGCTACAGTGCTAAAGACAGGGACGGATTATAATTCCATGGGCCCCTTGGTCAGACAACAGAAAAGCCCCCCCTCCATGGGCCCCTGGGCCAGACAACAAGAAAGGCCCCCCACTCAATGTGTATAAAACAATTCAGGGTTTTAGGTCAGATGTGAGAGTCTTTGTTGTTGGGGATATAGGGGTTAGTCCTCTGAGAAAAGAATGTGAAAACATTGCTGTTAAAACTGCAATGTGAACGTAATATGAGAATGGAAATATATAAAAGCTTGGACCTCAGGGCCCCCTTGACTCTCGGGCCCCTGGGCCTGGGCCCGGTAGGCCTGTGTGCAATAGGCTGGCTACAGTGCTGCAGACCGCATGGCCAAGCTGAGGAGAGGAGAGGCGAGCAGAGGGCTGCTATTAATAGATTAATGAGTGAGTCACACACACACGTCGCTCTGTGAAACAGCACTGGATTGCATTGCAGGCCTTTATACTCCTCTCCTCTCCTCTTCCCTACTGTCCTCTTCTCTACTCTACTCTACTCTACTCTACTCTCCTCTTCTGTCCTCTCCTCTCCTCTTCCCTACTGTCCTCTTCTCTTCTCTCCTCTCCTCTTCTGTCCTCTCCTCTCCTCTCCTCTCCTCTCCTCTCCTCTCCTCTTCTGTCCTCTCCTCTTTTTTTCTCCTCTCCCCTTCTCTTCCCTACTGTCCTCTCCTCTCCTGTCTCACCCTCTCATCTCATTCACTCTCTTCTCTACTGGCCTCTCCTCTCCTGCACTCTCATCTCATTCACTCTCTTCTCTCCTCCACTCTCCTCTCCTCTCCTCTCATCTCCTCTCCTGCCCACTCCTCTTTTTTTCTCCTCTCCTCTTTTCTTCCCTACTGGCCTCTCCTCTCCTGCACTCTCCTCTCCTGTCTCACCCTGTCCTCTCCTTCACTCTCTCCTCTCCTCTCCTCTCTTCTCCTCTCCTCTCCTTCACTCTCTCATCTCATTCACTCTCTTCTCTCCTCCACTCTCCTCTCCTCTCCTCTCCTGGCATCTCCTTCTCTTCTCCTCTCCTGCCCACTCCTCTTTTCTTCCCTACTGGCCTCTCCTCTCCTGCACTCTCCTCTCCTGTCTCACCCTGTCCTCTCCTTCACTCTCTCCTCTCCTCTTCTCTCCCATCTCCTGTCCTCCACTCTCCTCTCCTTCACTCACCTCTCCTCATCTCTCCTCTCCTCTCCTCCACTCTCCTCTCCCCTTCTCTTCCTCTCTTCTCCTCTCCTCTCCTCTCCTATCTTCTCCTCTCCTCTCCTATCTTCTCCTCTCCTCTCCTCCCCTCTCTTCTCATCTCCTTCTCTTCTCCTTCCCTCCCCTCTCCTCTCCTTCTCTTCTCTTCTCTTCTCTTCTCCTCTCCTCTCTTCTCTTCTCTTCTCTTCTCTTCTCTTCTCTTCTCTTCTCTTCTCTTAGAGCAGCTGGATCACAGCCTCACGCAGGGCTGGACTGGGACAGAAAAAACCCGTCCAGGCATGTTTGGCACAGACTAGGTCAACCATCCCTAATTTCCCGGGAAACTACCTAATTTTGACTCATTTCCCGATTTCTTCCCGATTTGACATTTTTCCCGTAAAATATCCCGGATTTTTCACATGATCAAAAAACACAGTCGGTCCAGTAATTATACCCACAGCCCTATCCGACGAGCCACACCCCCTTTTGAAGAGAGAGACAGAAGGTCTTGCTTATCAAGCTACCTGCCTGATAGATTGTTTGCCAGATGCCACCAAGAATTGAAGTTCATTGAAAATACAAGCTGTCTGTCACCCGCGACCTCCGTAGTTTTCTAGCGCTTGTGCGCCCACTCTTTTCCTCAAACCGTCAGTTCATGCAACGCATAAAACAGCCTAGGAACAGGTACCATGGGATTAACCTAACCACAACCTGTAGGCTACCGGCACAAAGTTTTGAACGAACAGACAACTTATGCGACAAAACAACAACAATAAACTCATTGCGCTCATTTCATTGTTTTGTTTTCATTATTACATTGTTTTTCCACGCTGTAAAATGTGTTCTGAGGGATTTTAGACAGGACGGTCTTTGCCCGCGCGCTGTTGTGAAAAGCAGATAGAACGCACCGTCCGATCAGTTTCTGTCATCCCATTGACTGTCAGAATTTGGCCTTTAGAAAATGTCCCGGATTATGGCTTAAAATATGGGAATTTTCCCGGATTTCGAGGGCTCAAAGTTGACAGGTATGGACTAGCCCCTCACACAACCCCGCTGCTGTATATTATGATTATCTGGGTTCTTATTTGTAATTATTAAAGATTGACCAATGGGCCGCCTCATTGAAACTGTGGGCCGGTGTCTAAGGGAACAAACTAACAAACAAACAAACAAACAAAAGCATCGAACCCTGATGACCGTCAGCCACACCAGGGAAAATACCTTGTAGGGCAGTGGTTCTCAACTGGAACAGTCTTGGGACCCACCATTTTCCACTCTCATTCAGTCGCGTCCCAATTTTTTTTTAGCGTTCAAGTCAATTCAATGCAATTCTCAAAATGTAACCAAGACTCGATTGACTGGTTGCACGCTATCTGTCTCGCATAAACATTCAGATTGTATCTATAACGACAGATGACACGGAGTTCACTAGCCTATCAAAATAAAAGTTTTAAATTGTTGCAGGAAAAGTTGGATTTTTTTTTTTTAAGAATTACGTTTTGTTTTTACACCAAGGCTCCACGACCCACTCATGACCCCTCCGCGACCCACTTTTGGGTCGCGACCCACCAGTTGAGAAACACTGTTGTAGGCTATGTCTATATTACAGATGAAGCG
>NC_085875.1:2673377-2710877 GCF_034702125.1 Engraulis encrasicolus | reverse complement strand
CATTTGTACTGTATTTATTATTGACCACTTATTGTTACCAGTCCATCACTGTTACCTGTCATGTCTTGCACTTTATGTCAGTCTGTAACATGTCAGTCTTGTACATGTCTATGTCCTGGCATGGTATTTAATTTACCTTGTATGACTTAGTGTGCTTCTGTTTTTGATGATACTGCATGATTCTCTCCCTTCTTGCAGTCACATATTGGGCTTCTGTGTTTGATGATGCAGAAAACAGATTTCCCTCAAGGGACGGGAACAGTGAAGTTCATCTTTATGATTAAAGTGAAAAGTTCTTGGTCTTGTTCACAGGTCAGGGGCTGTGGCCTAGGGCCAGGTGAACCCGTGGGGATTCAGTAGTACATATAACCTACACTGCATAAGGTCGATGGCCAAGGCTACACTAGTAAACTCAGCCAATTCGTAGAAAACACCATCAATGGTGTAGGTTTGATTTGGAAAGTGGTGTGGACAAAGGTTGTCCAGGGAAATTGAAATTCAAAAGCGCAACTCATTTTTCTCAATTTCAATTGAATGAGGAAATACACCCCCTCCCAAAAAAAGAGGCTGACTCAGTGGTGACATAGTAACAGCATTGTAATTGTAATTCCCAATTAGGATTTAAAACAAGAATATGAATTTTGTGACATAATTTGGCATTTTACAGACAATATGAAGAAATATTAAGACAAAGATGCGGATGAGACAAACCAAGGCAACCTTCACACATGAACTACAAAAAACTGAATAACATAACTGTACATTATAATAACTATACATTATTTTGGGCACTTTATACAATGTCTCCAGCAGACAGTTGGTATAACTTTCATCATTTTACAGTAAAACTCAGGGAAATCTGTTTCACGGAGGAGGCGTAAAGGTCTAGTGAACCACATTAGTTTATGCTCATCATCATCAAAAATCTTGTGTTTTTACAAACTCATGAACTCCCTGTATCTTTCAAAAAGAAAGTAGAAGATTTCCAAATCAGTAGGCTAGATAAATCCCTTGCAGTTGCCCTGTGCCGTACGTCTGCGGCTCTATGGAATTGGCACATAGACAGTAGTGTACAGAACAGAACAGACATGGGGTGCATTCCATTATCCAAACTCGCGTCCTCCCTCGTGCTTGTGAGTTACGTCAGGGACACAAGCAGGCGGAACGAGCAGAGGGAAGATTGTGCTCCATTGTGACAGCTCAATAGTTATCAGGTCGTTGCGGCAAATCAAATACAATGGAATATTTATGTTTTTTGACTTGCTAGCCACAGGCGAAATTCGCTCCTCATTTGCACAATATTAAACTTGGTCGAATATTTTCGCTTCACTCCTGTTCGCTTCATAGGAATGAATGACGAAGTTCGCTTCACTTGGCCAAATTTGTGTGTATGTGTCTCCAGACGTCATTGATGAATCTTGCACAAGCACAATTCAAAGGCCATTTTCTCATTTACAATCGGGATGTTGAGTGGGGAATTGTTGAAATGTCCCCCAAAAGTGGTTGTGGCTAGGAAACTTTGTTGTTTTCTCCATGTAGACGTGGCGTCAGCAAAGTGTAAGTCCAAGGGGGCAAGTGGAGGACGGGAGTTTGGATAATGGAAACGCAGGGCCCTAAATTAACTTTTTTCATCACCAGCCAAAATGGCTAGTAGATGGTAACCTTACTAGCCATAGTAGTTTTGGGTAGGGTGCGCACATCCAAAAACACTTGTTGCAGGTGCCAGACAAAAAGTCAGACAGTTGAAAAAGGTAGGTCTGCACACTGCCGATCAGCTCCAAAAATAAACTTTATTATTTAAAAAGCAACGTTTCGAGATTTAAGTTTCGAGATTTAAAAAGTTTATTTTTGGGGCTGATCGGCAGTGTGCAGACCTACCTTTTTCAACCTTACTAGCCAAACACACACTCACTAATGGGTCAAGGGGCTAGCAAGCTCTTAACCTGGCTAGTAAGAAGCTGGGTCAAAGACGTCTTTGTCATTCAGTGTTACGGACACCTTCCGCCGACTGTAACTGCAAAAAAACATATTTTTTTAATTGTTTCACGTGAATGGATGACAGCTGAGGCTTTCATGAATTCCCTGTAACAATAAATAAATAAAAAGAGTCATGTTATTTACAGTTACAGTCAGCAGAAGGCATCCGTTACACTGAATGACAATGCCATTTTGCACGTCTTTGACCCGGCTCTTTTCTAACAGCCAAAATGTAATTTCACCAGCATTTGGCCAGTTCTCTAAATTGGTGCTAATTTAGAGCCCTGATGGAAAGTATCCATTGATGTCTTCCTCAGTGTGCTCAGCATGTGTGCACACCTCTGCAGCTGCTGTACTAACCCCATGGGTCTCTCCTCCCTCTCGCCAGATCTTCATCTCACAGGTGCCGCACCTAAAAAGAGACCAAAAGTTGAATACATTAAGAGCGGTCAGCCATGTAAATAAAAATACTTCAATGCTTAATGTCATTAAAATGTTTTTTAATCTTGGCGCAAAAATCAACAACAACAACAAAACAATTAAATAATATTGCCGTAAAAATGAACACAAAATCTGTGCACTGCCAAACCTGCTGAGCTAATTCAGGGTAACGCTTCCTCGTCTCTACAGCTTCCCATTGGCAAAGGCCCCCTCCTGGAACTGGGGGATGAAGCTCTTGAAGTAGGCCCTGCAGACGACACATCAGAGCACAGCATTGACATTACATTACAACACATTACATTACATTACAATACATTACATTACACTACATTACATTACACTACATTACACTTAGCTCTTGAAGTAGGCCCTGCAGACAACACATCACATCACAGCATTGACATTACATTACATTACAATACATTACACTTAGCTCTTAAAGTAGGCCCTGCAGACAACACATTACAATACATTACACTTAGCTCTTGAAGTAGGCCCTGCAGACAACACAGCACATTACAATACATTACATTACATTACAATACATTACACTTAGCTCTTAAAGTAGGCCCTGCAGACAACACAGCACAGCATTAACAATACATTACATTACACTACATTACAATACAATACAATACAATACAATACAGTACATAGCATAGCATAGCATAGCATAACATAGGATATCATAGCACAACAAAACAACACAACACAACACAACACCACACTTTCTTTTATTTCACAGATGCACTTCGGTGTGTGTGGAAGGCAGAACGCAGAAACGTGTCTGCGTAATAAAAGAAAGTCAAATGCATGGTGCAACCTTCTCTTACTTTTCTGTTGCTAATTTATAAAAATATTCTGGGTTTTAGGCCAGATGTTAGAGACCCGGTATTGTTGGGGGTTCATTTGACTTTCTTTTATTACACAGACGCGTTTCGGTGTACTGCCTTCCTCACACACTAAAATGCATGGTGCGACCTTCTCTTACTTTTCAATGACAAGCACAGGGTATTGGCTACAGTCCCTGGAGCAGTGTGGGGTTAGGTCGGTGCCTTGCTCAAGGGAACATCAGCCATGGAGTGAGGGAGTAGGGAGTGGAAGGGTGGGATTCAAACCTGTGACCTAAAGCCCATCTATCTACATGACATGATAGATAGATTACATTACCTGTATATACGTATGCACAATACAGTAAGAGACAAAGTAAAGGGTGGAGTGGGTAGACATGGACCCGGGCAGGTAGACGACGTTAAGGAAACATAATGTCAACATAAGGAAAGGTGAGGGGGAAACAAAAAAGGTCTCATGCCTTTCAAAGCACAAAAGCAGGAAACAGTCAGTCAACACGCAGAGCAGAGCAGAGCAGAGCAGAGCAGAGCAGAGCAGTGTAGAATAGAATAGAATAGAATAGACCAGTGATTCCCAACCTATGGGCCGGGGCCCACTGGTGGGCCCTGAAGGTATTCCAAGTGGGCCTTGAAATCATTTTCCAAAAATAATAATCATATTTTGGTGTGTGTTGTTGATTTATTTGAGTTTTATTCTTAATTGGGTCAGAGGTGGGCCCGAACATTTTTGACAATTTTGAGTGGGCCCCAAGTTGAAAAAGGTTGGGAACCCCTGGAATAGACTAGAAGCCTCCTGGAGAGAGGAGGGGAGTACAGACGTTTTAGTGATCCCACAGGAAATCATGCAAAGGAAGGAAACTGAGGAAACTGTTGCCAACGTTTTTATTGCAGAAATACCTAATCCTTCATAAAACATCAGCACCTGACCCTGGCCTAAGCACCACACCACCCCCCAGCCCCGCAAGAACAGCATGGCAATCACACTGCCTGGTGAGCAAGGCCATGTCTGCATCTATTGTGGATCTATTTGAGGCTTGACACTAACTTTTTTTGCTCACCAGCCTCTCACTGTGGCTAGTGGTTTTCTAGTCACTAGCCATTTAACCTTTCTGCTAGGCAGAGTTTTGTTGTCAGTTTTTTAGAGCGCACAGGATTAGTGTGCTATTTTGGAACAACAAAGATAATGTCTGCAACACCAAGCTCCCAAATCTCTTTTTTTCAATATTAAAAAACATTTTAAAAATTCTCAATTTTTACATATTAAAGGGCATGCTGCTAAAAGAAAGTTCCAGTTTATATAACTTCGTCCAGCTCCCAATGGTGTTGAGATGGAAAAGTGGGTGTGCATTTCTGGAAACCAAATGGGCGTCTGCTAAGTGTAATGTAATGTAATAATCTGTGCTCCACAACTACGCTTTCGAGAAACGCACCCCTGGGGTTTTCTCCGCTCCACAACTTACTTGGCTCTCTTGGCCATCTCATTGCTGTCCTAGCGCGGACTGCCTGGGTAGGACTTCTGCACTATTGACTATCAACTTAGGCAGTTTACACACTAGGGTGTCTCTCGATGGACGTGATTTGGTGAAAATACATGGAAACATATCTGTCCTTACACACCAACCGGCGGTAGTCGGGCGCGGGAGCCGGCTCTGCGCCATGCTGCATTTTTAAAATAGAACTCGAGCGTACTTTTCACGCCGGCGGTGTCCCATTCAAATTAATGGCAAAGTAGCACGCTAGCTTTGGCTGTGAGAGGGATTTTGAACTGGACTTGCTGCGCACGCCGACGCTGTCAGAGTAAAAGGCAGAGTAGAACACACCGACCGAAACTAAGCAGAAAGACCTCAATCGTGTTGCTTCCGTTCCGTTCGGCTTTTGTGTGTCTGACGTCTTACTTGGTTCTTTACGGATGTGATGTAATGTAATGATCTCTGGTCCACAACTTACTTGGCTCTCTTGGCCATCTCGTTGCCGTCCCAGCGCGGGCTGTAGGGGTAGGACTTCTGCACTATTGTGGATTCATATTGTTATTATTATTATTATGTGAATGTTTTCTCCACTCCACAACTTACTTGGTTCTTTACGGATGTGATGTGACTCGTGAGTGTTTTCTGCGCTCCACTACTTACTTGGTTCTTTACGGATGTGATGTGAGTGGATCTATATTGTTATTATAATTACTATGTGAGTGTTTTCTCTGCTCCTCAACTTACTTCTTTACGGATGTGATGTGAATGTTTTCTCCACTCCACAACTTACTTGGCTCTCTTGGCCATCTCGTTGCCGTCCCAGCGGGGGCTGTAGGGGTAGGACTTCTGCACTACTTACTATCAACTTACTATATTGTTATTATAATTACTATGTGAGTGTTTTCTCTGCTCCACAACTTACTTGGCTCTCTTGGCCATCTCATTGCCGTCCCAGCGGGGGCTGTAGGGGTAGGACTTCTGCACTATTGACTATACGCTTTGGATAAACAGTGTCTGCTAAGTGTAATGTAATGTAATGTAATGTAATGTAATATAATGTAATGTAATAATCTGTGCTCCACTACTTACTTGGCTCTCTTGGCCATCTCGTTGCCGTCCCAGCGGGGGCTGTAGGGGTAGGACTTCTGCACTATTGACTATCAACTTACTTGGTTCTTTCCGGATGTAATGTGAGTGGATCTATATTGTTATTATAAATACTAGGTGAGTGTTTTCTCTGCTCCACGACTTACTTGGTTCTTTACGGATGTGATGTGAGTGACTCTATATTGTTATTATAATTACTATGTGAGTGTTTTCTCTGCTCCACAACTTACTTGGTTTTTTACGGATGTGATGTGACTCTTGAGTGTTTTCTCTTCTCCACAACTTACTTCGCTCTCTTGGCCATCTCGTTGCCATCCCATCGGGGGCTGTAGGGGTAGGACTTCTGCACTATTGACTATCAACTTACTTGGTTCTTTCCGGATGTAATGTGAGTGTTTTCTCTGCTCCTCAACTTACTTCTTTACGGATGTGATGTGAATGTTTTCTCCACTCCACAACTTACTTGGTTCTTTACGGATGTGATGTGACTCGTGAGTGTTTTCTCCGCTCCACTACTTACTTGGCTCTCTTGGCCATCTCGTTGCCGTCCCAGCGGGGGCTGTAGGGGTAGGACTTCTGCACTATTGACTATCAACTTACTTGGTTCTTTACGGATGTAATGTAATGTAATAATCTCTGCTCCACAACTTACTAATGTAATGTAATAATCTCTGCTCCACAACTTACTTGGTTCTTTACGGATGATATGTGAGTGTTTTCTCTGCTCCACAACTTACTTGGCTCTCTTGGCCATCTCGTTGCCGTCCCAGCGGGGGCTGTAGGGGTAGGACTTCTGCACCTGCGAGTAGAGCTGGCCGCTGTTGGTGAAGTGGTAGATGGACTGGAACGTCAGAGTGGGCTGATCACGAGGGAAGTAGAGCGGCAAGTCCACTACAGGTAGGACAGAGAGAGGAGAAGAAGGAATTTAATTATTATTATCATTATTATTATTTATGATTTATTAATTATTATCTTATTTTAAGGAAGTAGAGCAGGCAGGTCACTAAAGAGAGAAACTATGCTGCTCATTGAAGGAAGAATTATATTATGCCAATTTGATTTTACATGAAAGTTTATTGTATAACAAATATTTTCTAGTATGGTCCAAGTAGTCATTTTTGCAGCTAAGAGGCTATTTTTGGTCCACTACACACAGAGAGAAAGGAGAAGAAGGAATTTAATAATCATATGAAAAGTGGAATTTTATTGTTATTATAATGAATATCGGGAAGAATTTGAGCGGTGGTAAGTAATTCATGAAAACAGGTTAACATTAGTGATGGAGCATGAATTCTGGAATAAACACCTAACAATTATTATCATCATCATCGTCATTATTTTATTTTAACTATTAATTTATTTTGAAGAGCTTTTGTGTCATTATTGACTATAGGTCAATAGTAGAGAGGTAGAAGAGAGAGGCAGGTCCACTACAGGTGGAGACACACAGAGAAAGGAGAATTAATTTAATACCGGTAATCATCATTATTATATAAGATAATATTTGCCTTGAGACAGGACAGTGAAGATATCGACAGGAAGCCAGTGGGGAGAGAGAGCGGCAGGTCCACTACAAACAGAGAGAGAGGAGAAGGAATTTAATTATCATTATTATTCACGATAATATTGTTATTATTATAATATCAGGAAGTAGAGCGGCAGGTCCACTACATACAGGTTAACACACGGACAGAAAACGTTTTTGAATGTGACAAAAGCATTCAGTCCTGTAATGTATGATATTGGAAATCGATAGATTCAACATTAAAATCCACACAGTGAACACACAGAAACAGAAATCCTTAATCAGCAGCAGGGTTATGGGGCTGGTGAAGCCATAGTTTGTTACTCCACTACACCCCTGCAGACAGAGAAACATGATCAAAATGAACCCATTCACACAGAGAGAGAGAGAGAGAGAGGAGATACAACGAGAGAGGGCTGGAATGAGAGAGAGAAGAGAGAGAGCATTCAAGCATGTACACAAGGGTTGGGAGAGAGAGTTTTGAGGGGATGTGACAGAAGCACGAGCTTGGTGAAGCCATAGCGTCATCAACATAAAAGCTGCACTACACCCCTGCAGACAGACATCATCAAAATAGAGTAGAGTAACTTTAATAAACCCCAGGGGGAAATTAACACCATCATACTCCACTACGCCCCTTCAGACAGACAGAGAGAGAGAGAGAGAGAGAGAGAGAGAGAGAGAGAGAGAGAGAGAGAGAGAGAGAGAGAGAGAGAGAGAGAGAGAGAGAGAGAGAGACAGAGAGACAGAGATGGAGACAGAGAGAAGAATTAGACAGGTAGACAGGCATGCAGACCAGACAGACAGACAGACAGACAGACAGACAGACAGACAGACAGACAGACAGACAGACAGACAGACACAGACACAGACACACACACAGATTATGTCACTGTAATGGTGTTCTTGGTGTTCTATAAGGTTATTGTTCTGCGTTCTAGAATGTGTGCGCCACATAACAGGATATGAACTCACATTCCAAAGTGGCTGAGGAATGCAGCGATGTACTCCCTCCTCTTATGGTAACCCTGAATGATATACTGCACCTGCAGAGAGGAGAGGAGAGGAGAGGAGAGGAGAGGAGAGGGGAGGGGAGGAGAGGAGAGGAGGAGAGGAGGAGAGGAGAGGAGAGGGGGAGAGGAGAGGAGAGGAGAGGAAGAGGAAGAGGAGAGGAGTGGAGAGGAGAGGAGTGGAGGAGAGGAGAGGAGAGAGTGGAGGAGAGGAGAGGAGAGGAGGGATGAGGGGAGAGGAGAGGGGAGGAGAGGAGAGGAGAGGAGAGGAGAGGGGAGAGGGAGTGGGCAGAGGAGAGGAGAGGAGAGGAGAGGAGAGTGAGGAGAGTGAGGTGAGGTGGAGGTGAGGTGAGGTGAGGTGAGGAGAGGAGAGGAGAGGAGAGAGAGGTGGGGAGGAGAGGTGAGGTGAGAGGTGAGGTGAGTGAGGAGGAGAGGAGAGGAGAGGAGAGAGGGAGTAGAGTAGAGTAGAGGAGAGAGAGGAAGGGGAGGAGAGAGGAGAGGAGAGGAGAGGAGGAGAGGAAGGGAGAGAGAGAGAGAGAGGAGAGGAGGAGGGAGAGGGGAGGGGGAGAGGAGAGAGAGAAGTGGAGGTGGAGGAGAGGAGAGAGAGTAGAGTAGAGAGGAGGAGTGGAGAGAGAGGAGAGGAGGGGAGGGAGGGAGGGAGAGGAGAGGAGATGAGAGGAGAGGAGGAGAGGAGAGGAGAGGACAGTAGAGGGAGGAGGAGAGGAGAGGAGAGGAGAGGAGAGGAGAGGAGGAGGGAGAGAGGAGAGGAGAGGAGAGGAGGGAGAGAGGAGAGGAGAGAAGAGAAGAGAAGAGAAGAGAAGAGAAGAGAAGAGTGCTTACCACCAGAGACACTGTACATGATACAAAACACTTAAGAAAAACTCCATAGAAATGAAAGGGGGTGCTTCGTAACCCCAATATGGCGTGTGCTTGCACATTTCCCACCCTTATGGCAAAAACAGCCATCTGCCTACTAAACTGTGCTGTCATTGATCCAATCATCTCGCAAGCAAATGCTGCTGAGAAATATAGAGAAATTGCTGCCAGAAATATCAACGCCCCCCCTCTAGGGTTCCCAAACCCCCCCTGGGGGGGCTGAAGACCCCCCCCCCCGCTGAGAAACACTGATCTAGACAGAGGGGGACTCTAAACATTAACATGCAGAGCCACTGACAGCTTTGGCCGGGCCCGGGACAAAGCCATTCATAAAGGTCCCCCTCCTCAATACATTCTATGTAATGAGGAACCATATTCTGGGACCCCCTTCTTCCATGGGCCCGGGACAGGGTTGCCGAGTGAAGGCTGAATATTTCAGCCCTTAACATGCACAGACCCGCCAAGAAGCACAATAAGCGAGTAAACCAATTGAAATGGCAAAAAATGGGCAGGTTTTTCTGCTAAATGTCATTTTTGCCCGCACACGGCCATCCTAAGCAGCCCAATTGGTTGGGAAACAGTTCAATCTGGCAACACTGGCCCGGGACACCTGACCCCATTTGTCTCCTCCATTGGTTTCCCCTAGTAAATGCTAATGAAAGGGACACATGGTACATAAGCAGCGATTTTGTGTAGCGAAGCCCTTAGCTGTGCTGTCCTATTGATCCAAGTCAATCTCGCAAGCAAATGCTGCCTGAAAATATAGTACCGAAACGTCGTTTATTAAAGAAAGAACAGCGAAATGGTCAGTGTGTGGGAGTTTCTTTAAGTTGTTGGTAAGTGAACAGGAGCGAAGCGAGGCGACTATATTCGACCAAGTTTAATACTATGCAAATGAGGAGTGAATTTCACCTGCGGCGGCCAATCAAAGCCATTCATATTTGATTCCTCAATACATTTGGCGGTATGTCAGAACGGAACCATGAATTTCTGGGACCCCCTCTTCGCTTACGCTCGGAACATTTCATTTCATTCTCATTTATTGTTCATTTGCTAAACACCTACACAGCACCTGCAACCACAGAACAACACTACAGAACAGAGCAGACCGCTTACAGCTCAGCGTCAGTGTTGCCAGATTGGGCGGTTTCCCGCCTGGACAGGAAGGTGCTAAGATAAAAAGGGATTGAAATGAATAATGATACAAAAATGTGACAAAAATACAATGGGTGCACTATTTGCAAATATGCCTACATTATATTACAAGGTCATGTACATAGTTAAAAATATAGGAAAAAAAACAACTACAACAGCAAAATACACTAGATAAAAAAATGCCAATTGTGTAGTTGCCTCCCTAGTGGCTGGAATCATCTGCACCTGCAACTGGCAACCCTGTGTAGCATCCGAACAGACTGAGGGGGGCTCTAAACATTAGCAGATGCTTTTTAAAGGTCAGCACTAACAGTAGACTTATGAAACATCTTGTTCCCTGTAATTTTGCTAAACGACTGCTGCGACAGAAAAGCTCTTCTTACCCAAACTTTGGCTTTGAAATGTTTATCAAACAAACATAAAAAACTAAAGTAAATTCAAAGTAAGTTTGAGAAATGGTAACATGCTAATGGGGTAATGTGTGCAGGGCAAAAACCTGAGAATAACTACAAACCTCAAGCCAGCACAACATTTCAAACCCATTATAACCATCTGCTAGGACAGGTTGAATGCACAGTAGATGTATGGCGTTCATTACGTCTAACTGTCATAGTAAATCTGGGTTTTTCTTATTCTTCAGACATGTAAGAGTTTTATCTTTTACCTGACATGTTTCGATGGCAACAGTACCGTTGGAAAATATGGTACTATTTAAAAATGTCAGGTAAACCTAAGGTTACAGGTTAAATGCACTCTACTGCACCACGCCTGACTTCTGGCTCCATGCCAAAAGATCTGTCCACCCTCAGCATTTTGCAGAGGATAAGAAGTGTAGGCTTTAATACCACTCTCTTTAACCCTTACTGTACTGCCATCTAACCCTTGAGCTGAACTCTGACTGGAGTATGATTGATTATGTGAAAAGAAAGAAGACATTAAACCAGTGTTTCCCAACATTAACCCACTGTTCCCAACATTTGTTTGTCACGGGACCTCATTTTGGCATCCCAAATTTCTCTACACATTATATAAATGAGTAATATTTATTGGTATTCTTTTTTCAGACCTAGACATTTCAGGGGACCCCATTTGAATTCCAGGCGTCCCCATATGAGGTCCCGACCCCAGTGTTGAAAAACACTCCCCGTTAACCAATGCAATGCCCCAAATTACAATTTTTTTTTTCAGTTTACAGCTGCTCACCAGACCCCAGTTATAAAATGGGTTGTTTAGTCATTACTGGAAATTAGATCCTATGATAAACTGGTACATTAACTTTTTTTCTTCTTTTTTTTCCAACATTGTTTTTGTTCAAGCAGACATCTTGATTTCTGGTCTGTGGCTTCTGGTATGCTGGCATTCTTTACCATATAGTGTTCCTTTTGATGTGGGCAAGCTGTAGCCTGAGTCTTACAAAGGCTCCCCAACTATACCCCCCCCCTCCATCTAGCTGCACATACCTAGAAATCCCCTCCACCCTGCCCAACTCCATCTAGCTTACTGTTTCTCAATGGGGGCTCTACAGCCCCCCGGGGGGCATTGGGGAGCCCTAAGGGGGGCATTGAGGAGGATACGGATGGGGTGGTACCGAGTTACCATTGGGGGGCATTAGTCTATTATATCTTTTAATACTACCGTAATGGGGGGTGTTGGGAGGCTTATGATGAGATAAAGGGGAAATTGGGAAGCTTGTGATGAGGTCAAGGGGGCGTTGACAGGCTTACGATGAGGTCAAGGGGACGTTGGGAGGCTTATGATGAGGTCAAGGGGACGTTGACAGGCTTATGATGAGGTCAAGTTAGTGTTTGGAGGCTTATGTTGAGGTCCTGGGGGAGTTTATTTTTGTTAAAAAAGTTTGAGAGACACTGATCTAGCTGCACTTACCTAGAAATGCCCCTCCCCCCTTTACCAGAGAGACTGGATAAGAGCCTTTAGCCTCTCCAGTCCATAGTCTCTCCATCTTCCTCTATCCTCGTGTTTATTTCTCTTCATCCTTCTCATCCCCTCTTCATTCATCCTTATTCTGTCCGTTTGCGTCTTGCTCCTTCCTACACCTCTTCCTCTTTTCCCAACCCCCTCCCCCCGTCATCTTCCTCTTTTCCCACCCCCTACCCCCTGTCGTCTTACTCAATCTTTCTTTGTTGTTGTTCTTCCCTTCCTCAATTTCTGTCTTCCTCTCTCTTTGTCTAGTTTGTATTTTGATTGCACAATAACAGCCTCAACTATCTCAATTCCTCAACGAGCGCCACAGATACTATACTGATAGCTAAAATACAACTGATTTAATATAACATAATATAATATAATATAATATAATATAATATAATATAATATAATATAATATAATATAATTTGTTTTAGTATAATATATTACAATATATAATATAATATTACTAATTATTAACTTATTTGTAAGTTGCTGGCAGACTTGAGGTACGTAGTATTCAGTAATATAATGTAATATAATATAATATAATATAATATAATATAATATAATATAATATAATATAATATAATATAATATAATATAATGGTATAGTGTAATATATTACAATACATAATATAATATTACTAATTATTACCTTATTTGTAAGTTGCTGGCAGACTTGAAGTACGTAGTATTCAGTAATATAATATAATATAATATAATATAATATAATATAATATAATATAATATAATATAATATAATATATGATATTTACCTTATTTGTGAGTAGCTGGCAGACCTGTGGTACGTAGTCGATGAGACAGCCTCCGCTGGGGAATGCTGGGATGTGGAGGGCAGACGGACCTCCAAGAGCACTATGGGAGAAGCACAGGACAGGGGAAAGGGAAATATTATATTACATTACATTACACTTACATTGCATTACACTATGGGAGAAGCACAGAAGAGGAGAAAAGGAAATATCACATTACATTACATCACATTACATAACATTAAATTACAGAGCACTATGGGATAAGCACAGGACAGATGGTGTTGGATTATAGCCATTTTGTTCCAAACGTTGTAAACCCATTTCAAAATCATTTTCCAAACTTACTATGTGTTGGCTAGAATCCAGCGTGTTCTTTTTAAAGAGTCAGAGAGCATGGTGTCCAATTCTTGATTTTAGCGGGTTTATTTATCCAAAGCATCTGGCATGAAGTTACAAATAATTAAAGCATCTTTCATTCTGGACTCCTGCGACCTCACCCTAACAGCAACAGCAGAGAAAAATCCTGTGCTTTCCCTAGTGTATCTGTCTTTTTTGTAGTAGAGTGACCATCCCCCGTCTGTCTCCAAGCTGTGGGGGCTCCCATTGTGTCCAGGTAGACCTAGGCCCCTTGGCCAGACCTCCTGAGGTGTGTCTTGATCACACAGAGAAAGTGGGTTGGATGTGGCTGATAACCCTTCGCAAAATATACAGCATATGATCATGACCCTTATTAAACATTCTCAATGTCAATTTACAAAAATGTATGCCAATATATTTTCAATTCCCTCTCTTGATTCGATTCAACATCGAATCACAAAAAAAATATCTTAGCATGTCCATCTGCCATGTCTTTATCTGAAATGCAATCGAACGGCTATCACTTGGGTTATGGTTGGAGATTCATAGGCCTACCCATAGTAGCCTATAGGTATTGAAATGCAAAAATTCTGTTCAACCCAAAACAACAGTTCAAAAATAAACAACCAAACCTAAAAGAAGAATTAAAAACAAGAACTAAAAATGCAGTCAATATATTGTCACCCCTTTTCTCTGGAGTCCCTCTCTTCAACTGAAAAAATATCGTGGCAACATCATAAAAATAGAAATGTTCTTTTTGGCCCCCGAGAGTGTCAGCTATGGTGAAGTGCTTCTCAATAGTATGTTAAACTCTTTAATAGGAATGATAAGCCCAAAGAAAGAAAGAAAGAAAGAAAGAAAGAAAGAAAGAAGAATAAAAGAAAAATTCAAAATTGTTCCAAAATTGCATTTTCATCGCATCACCCAGAGAGTTATAAAGAAAATCCACAACAAAAACCTGGATTAAAAGAAAATGTTTGCGCACCATTTCTCATGTCAGACCCTGCCCAACTTTTATGTCACACTTTCCATGGGTTGAGAAACCGTAAAAACCATAAACCATAAAAAAACATATGCATTTCTGAAACAACAGCAAAAAATTCAATTTCAGCCCTTTGCCTCTTTACTAATCTAAATTCATAAATCAACTTTCAACTTCCAAAATTATAGTAAGGAAAAAAATCTGAATTCTTAGAAGGGGGAATATTACTTCTCTTTGAAAGAAGAAGGGGGGGGGGGGATACTTCTCTTAGAAAGCTAAAGATACAGTCAATGACATGTCCCTTATTCATCCACCATTGACAATGAAAATAAACTCTCCCTCTCTTTAATCTGTATGGCACAGCCAAACAGATTAATCTTTAAAATAGTGGAGGTGTGTGCCAAAGTTTATGTAAGTTATCCCTTCAACAAGCAGAGTGCACCCCCTTGTTTCCAACTCTAGGACTTTGTCGTCCCATATCATAGATCGAACCAGCGTAGTTCTTTGTGTCCCGTCATGGACACCATACAGTACTTTGCTCAATGTCCTGGCAGAGAACCACAGTTCTCCCATCTGACTCCGTATAAATCTCCTTGGATTTCTCAACGTTTGCAACTGCCAGACAATAGAGAGCACGTACTTTACTTCATGACACCTGGTTTCCTCCAAGTTGACCGCTGATTGATCACATGGTTGCACTCTGTTGAGATTCTGTATCAATTTAAACTATGGCACCTCACCGCCTCTGGGTTCTGAGCCCAAATTTTTGGAAATAAAATTAGAACTGGGGGATGAACTTGGAAGACGGCAAAGTCTGTACAATAGCTGTTTAATTAAAGTTTCATGTTAAAATGGCATTGTTTATGACTTATCGCTGAATATTACTTTTTATAACTTTTTAGTTTTCTTAAAAACCCATATCAATTACCCATATCATAACATACCTAACCAAAGTGAGTTTTCTTGTTTAATAAAAACAAAATGTATAAAGGGAAAATTGGTGAAGTAAACTAAAGAAATAAAGCACTGTTTAAAGTAACCCAAAACGATGAAAATATAGTCATGGAAACTATAAACTAGAAATCTTATGAAGCTTGTTTTAATATAGTATGTCTAACTCCTGCATTTTGATGGAACATATCAAAATACAGTCCTCTTTTCCTGAAAGAAGAACAAGTTGTAAAAAAGAAAGCCACCTTTCTAAAAAGCTGAAACTTATTCATTTGTAACCCAAATAGTAAATAAAATGTTGAAAAATATCCATTTGAAACCCAAATAGTAAATAAAAATGTATCTTAATTAAAAACCAAACTCTTTGTTAACCAAAAAGAGAAAGAAAGACCCATCAGTTTTTTTGAAGAAAGGAAAACACCGCTTATTAAAAGAAAAATGCTCACAAAGAGGTTCAAATTGATTCATTTGAAAACCAAATCGAGACGTAAAATGAAAGCATTATCAAAACCAACTTGAAGAAACCGAATGAATAAACTCAATTCAATAAATGAAACAACCAAAAAAATTTGTAAAATAAATGTCATGACGTCACTGTAAGTAGGCCTCTGTTAAATTGCCATATTAACCATGTTCTTCTCATTTTTTTTTTTCAACCTTTGCACGTGCACTCTCAATTTTTTACATGAACACACATAACACAGAGACAGACATAGGGCCCATTGACATACAATGACAAGACACACAAGGAATACATATATGTTAGTCTCCTGTTCTTGGGGGAAAAAAAAGGGAATGAAACCTGAAGTTAATCAACCATGGTTACTTCTTGATGATAACCTGTTATGACACACTGATTCCTTCTTATCGTTAACCTGTAGATTAAATCAAATTCACATATAGCATACAAAACAAGAGATATGTTCACATTCCCCAATGTGTCTCGGTCCCCTGGTTTCACTCCATGGTCATGTTCCTGAAAGGACTAAATGATTAAGGCAATTCACAGTATATTCCTCTCTAGGTGTCGACTCCCAATCTCATTGTCTCCAGACATCCTGAAGGGATTAGGTCAACAACGAGCTTTGCACAACAGGCAACCGTATCCTGTTATCGTCTCCTAAGAAGAAAAAAATGGACAATTAGTTAATCTTCACTTAATTAAATCACACGAAACCAGGTCGATTAAATGCAACTTAATCCTTTTCCAAAACAAATTGTATGATTTTTCCAAACCTGAATGAATTAAAATTATTGCTAAAAACTAATCTATATTGATATCCAAAATTTGAAAACCTTGCCTATTTCATACAATTCTTTTATCACCCCAGTGTCAGTCAGGTTTCTGCTCCACCTCTAATGAATACGGCCAATTCCCCAGGGTGTCAAAGGACCCCAGGGTGTCGACGCCCCCCAAGGCATGCCCACACCCAAATTCTGAAACCCTGATCCATGGTGTGGCGAGGGTTGTGGTAATAGGTACGTTTGCTGTGGGGCATATCCATAACCCCTTCTATATTGATTTGGGACGTTTGGGATCCCTCTCCACTGCACTTTGGGGCACATTCTCTTCCAATGACCCAACTCACCACAGCCATGGCATTTGTCCCATGACCTACGCCAACCAGTCCTATGCCTCCTGCCCAATTCCCCCGGGCCTCTTTTCGCTTGCTGGAGGCTCTTTTGAACCATTTGATACTCAGATTTATTTTTTGTGTCACCCACTCTGTTGCGAGCCTCCTCTAACTGCAGTTTCAATAGTTCCAGTCGTGCTGCGTCTGTCTCCTCTTTTGCCTCCTGCTCCTTAGTTTGTTGTATCTTCATGTGATGTTTCAAGTGCTTTTCCCATTGCTCAGTGGTACACCCTGCCAGGTCCGGGTTGTCCTCCATGGCTGTTCGAACTGCTTTGGGTACGCTTCCCATGATGGCTTTTCTGAATTGCAATGTCTGCCACTGTCCAGAGCCAGGGTGACACCCTGCTCTATCAGTCCAAATGTCCTTGCACCTGATCAGAAATTCTGATATGTCTTCATTTTCTTTCATGGTGAATGTGTGTGTGTGTGTGGTCCCTGTAGGAACAGGAAACTTTGCTCGCATAGCTCCTCCCAACTGTGTAGCATGAGAAGTAAATGATTCTGAATCCGCCAAATTGGTTGTACCTGCAATGGTCTCTATCTGCATTACATCAAAGCTGGTCACTTGTTTCTCCAATATTGCTCTCCAATCTCCAATAGCAAGCTTGTGACCCAAAGTGAGTTGAAAAAACTTGCTCATCCATGCCCCTCCCCCTTCTGACGGAGGGGGCATTTTTTCAACGATGCAGTTCATGTCAGTGAAGGAGAATGGTTTGTATATCTCTCCCCCCTGGGGGTTTTTGCATATCAATGGCAACATGTTCTGAGGCACAGGTAGTGGTGACTCCACTGTGTCTCTGCTTTTTGTCTTTCTCGTTTCACAACATGCCCCTGTCTCCACTTTTGAGTGCAATTTGCTCCTTCCATTTCCTGTCTCTCTTTCCACTGTCTTTTGACACTGCTGTGATAATTTAGTAGGAGTTTGTTTCACTTCTTCCAAGACATTTGCAAAGTATGATGCTGGTGCGGGTGGCAGAGATACTGAGGTGGGTCTGTTTTGTATCAACAAGTGTTGATTCTCCGGGCATGTCTCCGATTGTGTCTGCGCAAATTTCAAAGCTGCGCTGGCTAATGACATATTATGGAGGCAACTCCTTTTGTACTCTAATTGTTCCTTCTCCCTTTTCCAGTTATCTCTGAAAGAGAACCTGGACTGCTTCCTGTTTTTTTCATGTTCCTCCAACTGAATTTGGGCACACTGTACTGCTTTGATGAGATGTGGCAACAGGTCACGCTTTTCAGTATCTCTTGGCACATACTTTTGTCTCCTCAACTCCTCCCAAATTTTATCATACTTTTCTCCAGTTCCTTTCCTTTCCTTTTCAATCGATGCAGCCATAAGCTGTTGTTTTATGGCTTCCCATTGACCCTTCACAGTGGATGTTAGCACTGGAGGTAATCCTCTGAAGTCACCCTTTCCTCCAAGGTCCATTATGTTTATGTCTTAACTCCTCCTTTACTGCTAAACTCCTTGAGCTTAGTTAGTTAAAATTAATTCTTTCAATGATTAACATACAAAGGAGACTGCTATTCAATTCACATAGAAATAGGCAACATTCACACTGTAACTACCAAATTCCACTCTTAACTAAACATCCGATTAAATCTCTCATGGTCAACCTACACCGATTCCCACAATGCAGTTGTAACAATCATAGCAACACAGTCAACGAGGCCCACACTTCAAGCACCATTTTCCCCAGCTATAAACACTCCAATAAATAACCAGCAATGCAATATTCCCAACAAATGCTACCACAATACTTCCCCAGCAACGTAACTCAGAGCAATATAATCTCAACACAGTCCAGTATCCACACAACAATCAGCCAATAATATATGTGCCATCCATTATATCAACAAAATATGGGCCCCTCTGCCCAGCCATAATGATTGTCCGTAATTTTTTTTTTTTGCATGACCTTTGCCTTAAGCCAGTATTCCATATTTATTTCTTGTGCACTTTAACCTTAATGCTTTAACCATTTGTTTAGACATGCCTACAGTAGGGTGACAACAATAAAACCTTGATCTGCCCAATAACAGTACTTAGATAAATCATTGGTCTGCTTACCATTTGATTACACATTGTAGCGGCTGTTAGTTGTTGTCACCCAACTGCCCCTTCGTCCATTTCTTGTCTTTTTGTCCACCAGCTCTCCTTCTTTATCACGTCGGGGTCACCAATTGTTGGATTATAGCCATTTTGTTCCAAACGTTGTAAACCCATTTCAAAATCATTTTCCAAACTTACTATGTGTTGGCTAGAATCCAGCGTGTTCTTTTTAAAGAGTCAGAGAGCATGGTGTCCAATTCTTGATTTTAGCGGGTTTATTTATCCAAAGCATCTGGCATGAAGTTACAAATAATTAAAGCATTTTTGCATTCTGTTCTCCTGTGACCTCAAACAGCAACAGCCGAGAAAAATCCTGTGCTTTCCCTAGTGTATCTGTCTTTTTTGTAGTAGAGTGACCATCCCCCGTCTGTCTCCAAGCTGTGGGGGCTCCCATTGTGTCCAGGTAGACCTAGGCCCCTTGGCCAGACCTCCTGAGGTGTGTCTTGATCACACAGAGAAAGTGGGTTGGATGTGGCTGATAACCCTTCGCAAAATATACAGCATATGATCATGACCCTTATTAAACATTCTCAATGTCAATTTACAAAAATGTATGCCAATATATTTTCAAGGGGAAAGGGGAATATTATATTACATTATTTTACATTATACTACATTATATAACACTTAGCTGATGTTTTTTTACAAAGCAACTTAGTTATTTTTTAAGTACAGGATATTGGTTTAAGTCCCTGCTGGAGCATTCAAACATTCAAAATCACATAAATTAAATCAACCAATCACAACACTTCAATCAGACTGATGCCTCCAAGAGCGCTATGGGACAAATCACACAAAAGGACACAAAGGCAAACATCCGTCGAAACATCCCAAAAAATTTTTTTTAAACTTTTTTTTTTACACAATTACATTTCATGAATCAAATCAATTACAACATGAAAAGTGGAGACGTGCTCGCACTATCGCCTTATGATTCAGTTTTGAAATTGGTGCTGAATCCCAAAATAAAACAGAAAAATGAAGGAAGCGAAGAGTCCTGTCCCTCGCCTTCTTCAATGTAGGAAAGAATGCAGGAAAAGGTGCCCTCTGCCTATTAAAACCTTGAAATAAGTATTCTTTCAGCTCTAACATACCCACATTTTTTATGAAAAAAGCTCAAATTTCAAGAGCTTGAATTACTCCAGACGCCTATCGCTCCAGGCGCCAAAGGTCAAACAATGTAAATGCAGCAACATGCTACAATGGGTTAATCACAACATGTCATTTCAATCAGGCCAATGCCTCTAAGAACACGAGAAGGATCACAGGACATAGGTAACCATTACCATCAAAACATCCACAATACAACCTAATGAAAACAAATCAACCCATTTCACACGACAAAGCATCCTAATCCTAACATAAAAACGTCTAAAATCTAACACTCGTATAAGGGTCAATGACGTTTTTTTTATGGGCTCAGGCTTCAGGTGGTATAACCACAGCTAACGCCCAAAAATAAGCAATTGGTACGGCAATGGATATGCTTCTTAGATAATGCACTAAAAATTAAAATTAAAATCTTTTAATCCATTAATCCATCCATACAATGGTGGCATTAGCTGTGGTTGCACCACCCTGATGTCACGTGTCATACTGTACGGGTAAAACGTCATTGACTCGTACATTAAATTTCATCACCACCAATCAAATATTTCATTTCAATCAGACCGATATTTCCAGGAGCACTAGGAAGATCACAGGACGAAGGTAAAAATTAAATCGAAACAAACCCACAATCCAACCCTCACATGTATTAAATCAATTATTGTATCACACACAGCGCTCCATTTCATTTCAAGCAGACTGATGACTTCAAAGATACCGGATGAATCACAGGAGGACAAAGATAATATAAATAATATTGAACAAATAGAAAAATTATGTACTCACAACACTGTATATTAATCAAATCCATTCATGCGATTACTCATTGACACCGACCACGGTCTTTGGTAATGCCGCTTTCATTCAACAAGGGTCTTTTCCCAAAAATCAAGTTAACGAAAACAACCTTTTTTTCGACGTCAAAAGTACCACATCTAAAAGAGGTCGAGGACAAACTGTGGCAAAAACTCCTATCTCGTTACAAACCGAATATGTTCACGTTTGATGATGCACAAACAAATCTAGAAGACATAACCAAAGCAATGAGGGTCATGGGAATGGTAACTTTAATTTTATTTGATGGTTGATATAGTGGTTTACCCATAGAAGAGAGAGGAGAGGGTTGATATAGGGATTTACTCGTAGAAGAGAGAGGGATGGCTTGATAAAGTGGTTTATCCATAGAAGAGGAGAGCAGGAGTGTTTTGATATAGTGGTTAACCAGTAGAGGAAGAGTGGATGTTTACTAGAATACGACAATAGTTTACTAGAATAGAAGCGGGTTGATAGTTTACCCAGTTGATATAGAACCAATGAGTTGATAGAACCACCGCAAGTTAAAAGGTAATCGTGTAGTATTGCGGATGGCTTTTGAGGTGCTTGATATAGTGCTTTATCAGCAGGAGAGAGGAGTGGGTTGATACAGTGGTTTAACCGTACAAGAGAGAGGAGTGGGTGGGTGGGTGGGTGGGTGTGAAAACATCAGTCAACATCACCGCAGGTCTGTTCTTTTTGGGTTCACGTACCAGAGGTATCGCTTGTGAAGCAAAACGGAAGATGTGTGCACAGGAGTTATGTCAAAGGACACGGCACACAAAAGAGGGGTGCAAACGACTGAGGCAAAAAGAGAGAGAGGGGAGATGGAGTGGTGGCAAGGAGGAGGGATGGTAGGGGGTGGTGGTGGGGGTGCCTTGAAAGAGCAGTAAACGGCTGAGGCAAAGAGAGAGGGGACACAGCATACAGGGATGGAGTAGAAGTGGTAGGGGGGTGGTGGTGGATGGTGGTAGCTGTGGTGCCTTGCAAGAGCGGTAAATGGCTAAGGCACAGAGAGAGGAGACGGAGTACAGGGAAGGAGGAGAGGGAAGGAGGAGAGGGGTGGAGGAGAGGGGTGGAGGAGAGGGGAAGGAGGAGAGAGGGTGGAGAACTGGTGGTGGGGGGGTGGTGGAGGTGATGGGGTGCATTGCAAGAGCGGTAAACGGCTGAGGTAAAGAGAGAGGAGAGACGGAACACAGGGAAGGAGAGGTAGTGGAGGGATGGAGGAGGAGGGAAGGAGGAGAGAGGTGGTGGTGGTAGTGGTGGTGGGGTGCCTTGAAAGAGCGATAAACGGCTGAGGCAAAGAGAGAGGGGAGATGGAGGAGAGGGATGGAGGGAGGGATGGAGGAGGGATGGAGGGGTGGTGGTGGACCGGTGGTGGAGGGGTGTAGGAGGGAAGGAGGAGAGGGGTGGTGGTGGTGGTGGTGGTGGGGGTGCGTTACAAGAGCTGTAAATGGCTGAGGCAAAGAGAGGGGAGTAGGGGGTGGTGGTGGTGGTGCTAGTAGGGGGTGGTGGTGGTGGTGGGGTGCCTTGCAAGAGCCGTAAACGGCTAAGGTATAGAGAGGAGAGATGGAGCACAGGGAAGGAGGAGAGGTATGGAGGAGGAGAGATGGAGGAGGAGGGAAGGAGGAGAGAGGTGGTAGGGGATGGAGGAGAGAGGTGGTAGGGGGTGGTGGAGGTAATGGGGGTTTCTTGTAAGATCCATAAATGGCCAAGGCAAAGAGAGGGGAGACGGCAAACAGGGATGGAGGAATTGTGGTGGAGGGATGGAGGAGGAGGAAAGGAGGAGAGAGGAGAGAGGTGGTGGTGGTGGTTGGGGGGGGGGTGCCTTGAAAGAGCTGTAAATGGCTGAGGCAAAGAGAGACGGAGTAGTGGGAAGGAAGGGTGGTGGGGGGTGGTGGGGAGTGGTGGGGGTGCCTTGCAAGAGCCGTAAACGACTCCGCTCTTTCAGCTCGTCTTTGTGCTTGAGGGGATGTCTAACCGCAGCGAGCGAGCGAGCGAGCGAGAGATCGCTCTGTGAACACGGGGGACCCAGGGGACCCGACAAGACAGAGAGGGAGAGGAAACTCTTCAGATGTCTTTTTCTTTTGGTCGTTATTTATTATTTTTTATTCGTTTGTTTGTTTTGTTGTTGTTGTTCGTTGCTCGCTACCTGGCGCACACACAGAGAGGAGTCTAACTAAGCTAGGAAGGTAAAAACTAACACAGAAGACAAAGACCATAGTGAAGTGAAAAGAGCCGGAGGCGGGTGGAAACTTAAAAACGGCACATAAAATGCAACTACTGTGCGGTGTTGAAAGGTCTGTATACATCTGCAGTTCAGAAACAGATAAGGTCTATACAGACGTCAATGTCTTGTACTTCTACATTGATCTCTGGATCGATAAAGCCTTTTCTGTGCACTAATATGTCATCGAGGTATATGGTGGGCTCAATAAAGCAGTTTTGTTGTTTGTGTACCCATTGAGCAATAGAAGCTGTGCCTGATGACATGTCACGGATATCAGTTTTGGGTTAGGGTGCGCACATTGAAAAACACTTTTTGCAGGTGCCAGACAAATGTGTCAGACAGCTTAAGGGGGCTGCATCCTACCATTAAGTTCCAAAAAAATAAACTTAATTATTTAAAGAAGCAACATTTCGATCACGCTGGATCTTCATCTGTCAGGGTGCCATCTTCATCTGGCAGACCTATGTCCCTGATATCAACAACAGTGCCACATATGACTGCATTATTATATGCATTAAAGTATATGTAGATTTATGTTGAGGTGTCCATTCTAGACCCATCACTGGGTGGATGAATGGGAATCGTATGTAGGTGTGAATGAACAGATAATCAAATTATAAGAAGACTGCCAGTACCCACAGAAAAATTGACAGATTGGATTTTAGTAATGAAGGGAAAATAAACCCTGTGCATTGTGCGGTTAAAGATGTGATGAAATTAGAGGTTGAACTATTTGTTTTGGTGATGCAATATTTCCTGTAGCACTGTGTGGCTCGTCTTGTCTTCACAGTTTGGATTGCGTCATGAAATGTGCTGACTACCACAGAAATCTGAACAGCGTGTATGTGACAGAGAGCTGTTACTCAAGACTCACACCTGAACAGTTTCAAAACACTGACACTCCCGAAACATTCACAAATTGGCCAATTCAAAAATGGACAAAATCTACTTTTCAAAAATGTTCAAAAGCCTGTAAGCGTAAATGGGTTCAAAAATAGTAATCAATTAAAATCTAAATCCCAATTGGATACCTGAAGAAAGAGGGGAGAGTTTCTTGCTTAGGCACCCTTTAATTTTTTTATATTTTATTAATGGCCTTCCACAAATGTACAATGACTGTCAAACATTACTTTATGCAGATGATGCATTTATATATTCTTTGATTGGTGACATTAATTGCATTTAATCCTCTCGTCTAAAAGATTTTGATATTATGCACAAATGGTTCTTGAATAATGGGCTAATACTAAATGAACAGAAGTGTCAGAGCATGCTAATTTACAGCTAATCAGGTCGACACATTCAGCCAAATAGCTTAACTACAAAATTATAAGAGGTGACTTTTAAGGAGAGTATGGATGAAATAAAATATCTGGGCCTATGGCTGGACTCACATCTTTCCTCTAGGCCTCAAATCAACTCCATAGTAAAAAAGATACAACTGTTATTTAAAAGTCAGCTATATCATTCAGTTGGTAACGCTGTTGGTATCCTTGCACCTTGGACTCTTGGACTAATATCTTGACTCTGCATGTTTAGATCAAATCTTTTATATTCTTCTTTTATCCACTTATTTCATGTTTGTTTTTAAATTTTATTTCAATTTTATTCTGTGCATGCTGGGTATTGGGAATATTTTAATTAGAAGTAATATTTGCTTGACCATATTTATTGCACTCCTTTTGTTTTTTTTTCTTAAAAAAAAAAAGCAGGTGTGCAGGTCAGGGAAGTAATTTTTAAAAACTATTTTAAAAAAGGTCTGGAGACTATGACAAACACACAGAATACAGCTGCAGATGAATAAAAAAGTACATTGGAACAATTTGTAATAACACAAGGTGTTGTAGTCACTAGAGGTTTTGGAGAAGTGGACAGGAGAGATGGGGAAGTAGTGTGCATTAGTCACTGGGCTGTATTGAGGCCGTTGGCTGGGGAGGGGTGTGTCAGAGACGCAGCCGTCTACTGTCGCAATGTATAGCTTCCTCCTCTCGCCTCCCAGGCATTTCAACACCAACTTTTTTAATTTAAAAAAATAACATACATTTTTTTTATCTTCAACCAACTTTTTTTTACAAAATATTTTTGGGGGGAGTTTTTAACCTTTATTGCGATAGGACAGTGAAGAACGAGACAGGAAAAGAGTGGGGAGAGAGATGGGGAAGGATTGGCAAAATGACCCAGGCCGCAATCGAACCCGGGTCGCCAGCGCAGTAGCCCAGTGCCCTACCTCCAGAGCCAGGGCAGGGCCTCAACACCGGCTTTGATGGCAAGAAGAGAGCAGTAGTGCTTCAGTAGTACAAAGGCGTGGGTCAGAGGGCTTCGGTATTCTCTTTTATAGTGCGAAGGTGCTCTTTGGTTAGATGTAACTTAGAGATACTAACTTCAAACACACCTGATCAGCATTTGACATAACATTTTTTCTTTTGTTATTGATATTTTTGGACTTTTAAGCTTTTATTCAGACAGGACACTTTGGGAGTGTGACAGGAAATGAGTGGGAGAGCGATATGGGGGAGGATATTAGGGACAGACGTGGTGTAATGGTTAGGGAGTTGGACTTTAGATCACAGGGTTGCAGGTTCGAATCCCACCCTTCCACTCCCTTTATCACTCCACGGCTTGAAAATATCAATCTTGGCAATAGCCAAAACTGCTTCAATGAGCAGCATCGTTGCAATACCTACTCTGGCCACCATCCTACAAAACCCACCTTTAACAAGACCCTTCAAAAGGTTAAGAATCCACACAAACAAGGTCCACACGTCTACAGACCTACTACGTTGCGTGCAAAACCTCCAAAAAGCACCAAAAACCTCCAAATGAGTCACTGCAAACAACTACAAAAATAGGGCAAGATGACACCATCCTTATCCCCTCTCTCCATTTCAATCCAAATGTCAAAATGTTGACTTTAAATGTTGCCAACATCCCCTTTACCCCCCCTCCATTTACCCCCCGTGCATGAGTGACCACACAGTCAGGCAGCAAATGCTAGAGCAGGGGTTCCCAACCTTTTTCAACTTGGGGTCCACTCAAGATTGTCAAAAATGTTCGGGGCCCACCTCTGACCCAATTAAGAATAAATCTCAAATAAATCAACAGCAACACACACCAAAATATGATTATTATTTTTGATAAATGATTTCAAGGCCCACTTGGAATACCTTCAGGGCCCACCAGTGGGCCCCGGCCCATAGTTCGAGAATCACTGTGCTAGAGGCTTATGGCAAAAAGCGGTGAAGTCTATTAGGACAAATCCGGTCACTGCCTGTACAAGAGGGCAGAGAAGTTTTGAAGACATTTAACTTACTGCTCAATGCTGGAGTAGAGGTTGAAAATTATTTGTTCTTTCTGTGGTCAAACAATTCATTTAATTTTTATCATGTGAGGTTTAACCCATTGATGCTGGATGTTGCATTTCGCAACATTGACCTTCGGCACCTGGAGCTGCATGATGCAGCATTCGGTTCATGGTATGTTAGAGCTGAATGAACACATTTATTTCACAACTTATTTCATGTTTTTATGTGCTTCAGAGGCTGAGATATTTAGGTTTTTATAGGCTGAGGGCAACTTTTCCCAAAAAGGGCTTAGGCATTCAGCAGGCGTTTTTTGCAGGTGCTTTAGGCATCAATGGGTTAAATTACTGCTCAATGCTGGGGTAGATTTAACTTACTGATCGTGTTGGGATGCTCGTACATCCAGTAAAACAGGTTCTGGATCAAACAAAGATGCGTAAAAGAAGAAGGAAAAATCTGCACGGGAAGAAAGCCTAAGGTCGAAACGTTGTGTTGAATAAATCGGTGAGCAGCAACACTGTGCAAATTTACTTACTGCTCGATGTTTGGGGAGAGGTAGATTGATTGTCAATTGTTTATTATTCATCATTAGACGTTTAACTTACTGCTCGATGCTTGGGGAGAGGTAGAGCTTGGGGAACACCTGTGTGGCCTCGGCATCTTCAAAACTGACCGAGAGAAGAGCAACGTCCTCTGCTGGGTCAAGCGCAGTGTCCTGAAATCAAACACACACACACAGAAACAATAGCATTTAGTGGGGACAAACGACACATTCCTTTTCAGTTAAGTTACTTTCAGTAAACGTACACCTTGTGAGGTGCGCACAGTGGTCTAATAGGTTACTTTATGAAAACAACTGCCGTCACACTCAGACAAAAATGCTCAGTTGTGTTTCGTATTTCAAGTCTCAGCATCTGCCTTCATCAGGGTAATTTCACAAAAAATGACTTCCTGAAACTTATTTTGGTTGTACGTTTCTAATAAAGGCATTCCACATACTGTCATACTAATTACATAAATTCATGTTTTAATACAGGCAAAGTTACAATGTTATCAAGTTGTCCTTCGACTGCCATCCTTCACTGTACCCTTACAAGGAGAGCCCTGAGGTTTCTCAGTGTGTGCGTGTGTGTGTGTGTGTGTGTGTGTATTTTCTCCCTTTGTGTTTTCCCCTGACTTCGACTGACTGGTTGGGAGAAGGCAGAAGGACAGCTGTCACGTCTGTGAGCCATCATGATGGCACGTGTGTGCATGTGCCTGTGCGTGTGTGCCTGTGCATGCATGTGTGTGCCTGTGCGTATGTGCGCCTGTGCATGTGTGTGTGTCCGTGACCTGTCAGGATCGCCCGTTCGACACAGAAGCAAAGCGGGCAGAAGCAGCAAGAGGAGAGGAGAGGAGAGGAGAGGAGAGAAGAGGGGAGAGGAGAGGAGAGAAGAGGGGAGAGGAGAGGAGAGAAAAGGGGAGAGGAGAGGAGAGGAGAGAGGAGAGGAGAGGAGAGGAGAGGAGAGGAGAGGAGAGGAGAGAGGAGAGGAGAGGAGGAGAGGAGAGGAGAGAGGAGTGGAGAGGAGAGGAGAGGAGAGGAGATAAGGAGGAGAGGGGAGGAGAGGAGAGGAGAGAGGAGAGGAGAGGAGAGAGGAGAGGAGAGAGGAGAAGAAGAGGAGAGGAGAGGAGAGGAGAGGAGAGAAGGCAAGCAGGAAGAGGGAAGACGAGAAGAGAGGAGAAGAGAAGAGAAGAGAAGAGAAGAGAAGAGAAGAGAAGAGAAGAGAAGGCAAGCAGGAAGAGAAGAGAAGAGAAGAGAAGAGAAGAGAAGAGAAGAGAAGAGAAGAGAAGAGAAGAGAAGAGAAGAGAAGAGAAGAGAGGAGAGAAGAGAAGAGAAGAGAAGAGAAGAGGAGAGAAGAGAAGAGAAGAGAAGAGAAGAGAAGAGAAGAGAAGAGAAGAGAAGAGAAGAGAAGAGAAGAGAAGAGGAGACACTCTGTGCCCAAGGTCCAGTCTCTGCCTCCTGCTGGACTGGCGGCTCTCCCGGTCACACCGACCTCTCGTTGCCGCCAAGACAAAGGAGGACGTGAGCGAGGTCCACTCTCTGCCTTCAGGACAAAGGAGGACGTGAGCGAGGTCCACTCTCTGCCTTCAGGACAAGGGGGACGGGAGCGAGGTCCACTCTCTGCCTACTGCTTGACCGTGGGCTCTCCCGGGCACACCGACCCCTGCACTTCACTTCTCTTCACTTCACTTCAGTTCATTTTGCCCCTAACTCGAGTCAAGTCCTCTGACTCACCAACTCTCTCTCCCTCTCTCTCTTTATCATCCCCACATCCTCTCTGTCTCTTTTCATCCCCCTCTCCCTCTCTTCTGATTTTGCCTTCCTCCTGCTCTCTCTCTCTCTCTCTCTCTCTCTCTCTCTCTCTCTCTCTCTCTCTATCCCTCTCTCTCTCTCTCTCTCTCTCTCTCTCTCTCTCTCTCTCTCTCTCTCTCTCTCTGCTCTGTTGTGCCGCGGTACATTTGTCATCTCGACCCCGGAAAACACCACTGGGCAACTCCCCACTCCAGTCACCTCGCTCGTCTCCTTAACAGACTCACTCGGGAGGGGAGAGCGAGTCGAGTCGAGCGTGGAGGAGGAGGAGGAGAGGTCTGTTTTTTTAATGATGGCGTTTCTGTGTAATAATAATGATCATTTGAAAACAGAAAGTCATGCTTGAGGCTGTACACACACACACACACACACACACACACACACACACACACACACACACACACACACACACACACACACACACACACACACACACACACACACACACACACACACACACACACACACATCTCTTTCACCCCCCCCCCCCCATACACACCTCATTTAACTGTTCTATTAGTAGTTATGTTTACTTAAGGACATGAAATAATCTATAAAAAGGTCACACAAACATGCTTCCTCCCTCCCAGCTATTGGAGTTATCTCTGATCGATTAAATGGATGAATATTCAAGATGGTGATTTAAAATGTAAATGCGCTCGCCCTCATTAGTTGAACGATATAACATGGTTTTGTAAATCAAAACGAAAAATGATATAAATAAATTTTAAAAATATATAAAGCATTACTGAGAGAGCTAAGGCTTTTTAAATCTGTCTTTAGCTGGTCCAAGTTTTAATTATTTGCTTGGCAACACATGAAGAGTATTTATTTATACGGGGCATTAGAAACACTCAGTCTGTGTGTGTATGATAGCATTCTGGAGGTACAAACTATTCATTTTTTTATTATTTATTTTTGGTAACACTATTTCAGGGATACATCTATTAGCACTAATACATACAATGTGCCTGTATAAGTAACTTGTAAGGCATGTACTAAGCAAAATCAAACATTTGTTAGGTATGTATTCGCAGATGTCTTGTTCATGCACAATAAGGGATTTATTACCAATTTAACCTTAATAAGGACCTAGTAGGCCTCAGCGTTTGCTTAGTACATGCCTTACAAGTTACTCATGCGGGCATTAACATTGTATGTATTAGTGCTAATAGATGTATCCCTAAAATAAAGTGTTACCTTATTTTTTTTAGTCTTTTATTAGTTTATTTATAATAGGACAGTGAGAGATTTCGAGAGGAAACTAGTGGGGAGAGAGAGATGGGGCACGTTCGAGAGGAAACTAGTGGGGGAGAGAGATGGGGCACGTTCGGCAAAGGACTCGGGCTGGAACCGAACCCGGACCGCTGGCCCAGCAGCTTTGCGCCCTACCGTTAGAGCCATGGGAATACCAGAAAACTATCAATTTTTATAGCATGTATACAAACCATTATATTGTATTACCTTACATTACACTTAGCTGACGCTTTTATCCAAGCGACTTTACGTTCTTTTAAGTAAAGGGTACTGGTTACAGTCCCTGGAGCAGTGTGGAGTTAGGTGCCTTGCTCAAGGGCACTTCAGCCATGGAGTGAGATAGGGAGTGGAATGGTGGGATTCGAACCTGCAACCCTCTGATCTAAAGCCCATCTCCTTAACCACTAGGCCAAGAGTGCCCCTACAACCATCAGCGTGTCCTGAAAAATCTGCAACAGAGAAGCTGGTCCGCCCGAATTATATTTACAACAAACACCAAACCATATTATTGTTTGTTTTTTAAAAAAAAAAAAAACTTAAACAGACTCTGTGAGTTGTCACTGTACTTTCACCCAAGGAGCAATTAAGTCGTTAAATGTGTCCTATGATATAGTGTACCCAATGATGTTTATAACTGGTATACTGGTCAGTGACTGTGCCAAATGTAACATCAAGTAATAACACAAATCAACCCATCCCAAATGAGTCGAACGATAAGGTTATATTTGACAGCTTAACAATATTCCATTCTACATTTTTATTTAAAATCCCTTGTGCTCTCATCTCACTGTGTGCGTTATCTAAACATATCAGGTCATGGGCGCTATTCAAACACAAATATAACATTGGTGATATAAACGATTTCAAATCTACACACACACACTCATTTGCATTCTATTTCTTCTGCAGTTTCACAAGGGTACAAAGAGGCTAAGCGCGCATTGCACTCACACAGGCACACACACACGCACACACACACAGGCACACACACAGACACAAGCACACACACACACACACACACACACACACACACACACACACAGACACACACACACACACACACACACACACACACACACACACACACACACACACACACACACACACACACACACACACACACACACACACACACACACACACACACACACACACACACGCACACGTGCACACACAACAAAATAGCACACACACGCATACACAAACACCCAAACACACACACACACACAACAAAAAAGCTTTGCGAAGCTGCAAGATAAATAAAGATGTAAAAAAAATCCACAACAGCTGAGCCTGAGGCATCAGTCAACCTCTATAGCATCTGACAGCCGCCGCCGCCACTGGAAACCAGAGGGAGGGGGAGGAGGAGGCGAACGCATGTGTGCGTGTGTGTGTTTATGTGTGTGTGTGTGTGTGTGTGTGTGTGTGTGTGTGTGTGTGTGTGTGCTTGTGTGTGTGCATCTGAATGAATGTCTATGCATCCGTGTGTGTGTGTGTGTGTGTGTGTGTGTGTGTGTGTGTGTGTGTGTGTGTGTGTTTGTGTGCTTCTGTGTGTGCGTGTATACCGCATGCAGGCAAGCGTGTATGTGTGTGTGTGTGTGTGTGTGTGTGTGTGCGTGTACGTGCGTGCGTGCGTGTGTGTGTGTGTGTGCATGTGTGTATACCCTTATGCAGGCAAGCGTGTGTGTGTGTGTGTGTGTGTGTGTGTGTGTGTGTGTCTGTGTGTGTCTGTGTGTGTGTGTGTATACCCTTGTGTGGGCAAGCGTGTGTGTGTGTGTGTGTGTGTGTGTGTGTGTGTGTGTGTGTGTGTGTGTGTGTGTGTGTGTGTGTGTGTGTGTGTGTGTGTGTGTGTGTGTGTGTGTCTGTGTGTGTGTGTGTGTGTGTGTGTGTGTGTGTGTGTGTGTGTTGGGGTGGATGCAATGTGATGGGGGGGATAGAAATGCAAAAAAAATAATCAGAGCAAAAATAATCAAAATTGGGTATTCAGTATTCACTTCTGCTCAATTTGCATATTTGCTGGGCAAGAGCCAGACCACGAAAATACTGTTTTACCAGAAGAGAGGAACACAGAAGAGGAGAGAGAGAGAGAGAGAGAGAAGGAATAGAAAGAAAAGGAGATGAATAAAGGCAGACAGGCAGGCAGACAGACATATTTGAAGAAGAACAGCAGAGGAAAGAGAGAGAGAGAGAGAGAGAGAGAGAGAGAGAGAGAGAGAGAGAGAGAGAGAGAGAGAGAGAGAGAGAGAGAGAGAGAGAGAGAGAGAGAGACGGAACAGAGAAGCACAGCAGAGGAGAGAAAGAAAGACGAATAAAGGCAGACAGGCAGGCAGACATATTTGTTGCACTAAATCGAGACAGAAAATATTACCAAAACAGATGCAGAGCAGAGAAGAGAAATAAAAATAAAAAAGTAAGAAAGTAAGAAAGAAAGAGAAACAAACAGGCAGAGAGAGACAGAGAGAAAGAGAGAGAGAGAGAGAGAGAGAGAGAGAGACAGAGAGACAGAGAGAAAGAGAGAGAGAGAGACATAAACAGACAGAAACAGACAGACAGACAGGTGCATATATACCAAAACGTTGTCATAATGTCGTACCACTGACTAGTGGTTCCCACCAACAGTAATTCAATATTCTCTCACAAACTAAAACTCTTCTTCATACACATGACTGCACCATCACTACCGTCATACGATTATCAATGCTTATTATATGGTTGTGACGTCATCTGTCGAATGCTCCATTCATTTCAACGGGGCTCCCCAACGTTCGGACGTCTGTTATTTTTCGATAACGGACGGGTTGGTCTATAACAGACCACTGTCAATGGCAACAAGACTTTTCACTGCTAAAGCGACTTTTCAACAAGACTCTAATCAGCTGCTGTGATAGACAGCACCCGTTGTCCTGGCTACCGCTGTCAATGGCAACAAGACGTTCACTGCTAAAGCCACTGGCTTGTATAAAAGTCAGTGGCTAAAGCGAATGTTTCATATCACTCCGCAGGGGGTCCGGCCTTTTGTCACTCTAATCAGCTGCTGTGATAGACAGCACCTGTTGTCCTGGCTAGCCTACCTAGCTGTTGCCTAGCGGTGTTCCACAACTGTTTTGTTTTGCGCAGCAACAATCTTAACATTAAATAGGTCTAAAGAAATGTCCCCGCATGTGTGAATCATTTAAGTATATCCATATAATAAGCGGGTTAACTTTCGGCGAGTCGGTCGCTTTGTGGAATAGCAGCACTTCAGAGAGAACAAGACCCCTCCGCTCCGCGTCGGGGTCTAAAGATTCTCTCTGTCGTGCTGCTATTCCACGGTAGCGACCTTCTCGCCGAACGTTAACCCTTACATATTTCCTTCTCTTCATTCTTTATGTACTTGAGCATGAAAAATGGAGTTATGCTCTGTAGTTCAATAAGCCCGAGCTGAAATGATTTTATTTACAAAACCCATACGGTCAGTGGGTGCTTTTGATGTTTAATTCAGATGTTGCTCATCTGACGTTTGACCTTTTTACATTACATTACATTACATTTAGCAGACGCCTTTGACCAAAGCGACTTACAAGGAGGAAATTCAAGCAAGTAGAGAGTGTGGGGTCAGCACAGAGTACAGCAGTATACAAGTAATGTGGACCATATGATATGTAGTGCAGGATAGTACCCATGATTCAGACCCGGCTGCAGAACCAAATCGTTAGAAAATTTTGTATTTCTTAGATGCAATTTCCTGCATTTTAACCAAATTGTGGGCTCAATTTCAGCTCTACGGAACAGCACTTTTGTTTCTGAATATGGGACAATCCCATTATTTCAAAGGATCACTGTAGGATCATTTAGGTCTACTGACAATGTCTAAATAGTGTAGCCAATTCATTAATTTGTTTATTTGGGCTATGGTGGTTAAGCAAAGGTGGAATTTTATCTTATACTTTATATTTACTGTATTCAGAAAAAAAATACTCATTTGTTGCATATTAATGACCATATCAGCATGTTTAGGTGAATAAGCCCTGGGGGGGCAATGCCCTCCAATGCCGCCCCTGCCATGATTAGAGGTGAGTAGAGTTAGAGTTAGTTATGTTATGCAGGGAAGCTCTCTGATGCCAGCAGTGAAGATATTGTGCAGTACATTAGATTGCACAAAAAAACACCAAAACAAATAATGTCCTCCCCTGTCTCTCTCCCCCACTGCTTTCCTGATGAAACCTGACTCCTTAAATTGTCCTTTCTAATGAAGACAAATAAAAGCAAAAAAAAAGTTCGAAATTTAAAAAAGGACTGGTCAAAAAAGAATTCGGGTAAAAAAAAAAAAATCAAAACGGCAACATTATTTGAAATTCTACTGCAGAGTTTTAGACCGGCAGCAGCCAATATATATAACTGAGCTCATGATGAGGTCTCACGATTGCCTTGCCCTGCCCTGCCCTAACCGGAACGCTTCCGGCGTGCGCTGCCCTGAAGAAAAATAAACACTATCTCCAGAAACAAGTTCCAAGTTCCTCAGGATTCCTCAGTAGTCTGCAGCCTGCCAGTGTTGTGTGCTCTGAGTACAGGGTGTGGCGGTTTGCAAACACACCCTTGGTACACTGGCTGAGGAGCACATAGCACACACACACACACACACACACACACACACACACACACACACACACACACACACACACACACACACACAGCTGCACGAAGCGCACACACACACAAGCACTTACTGCACGGAGCACACGCCACAACGAAGACACCTGCAGGGGTGGGGAACCATTTTCATTTGAGGGGCCAAATCAAATGTCCTCCGAGGGCTGTACTATGAACACAAACCAGATTTCCCTCTGCACTTCAGGGCTATATTAGCCTGAGAACTCCCATACTGCTTTTAGTTCTACACAACCGTTTCACTCTGAAAGACTCTCACTTGTGATTAGGTCTGGTTGTAACCAGGCAAGGGCTATATTGCAGGCAGTCACCTTTACAACAAACCCCACATTCACAAGGTCTCCTGAAAATAACGTAATTGTATTGTAATTTCTAAGATTGCTTTACAAAACATTTTTCATGTGAATCCCAAAACCCTGCACGCTGCGTCACAGCGCCCCTCACTAGGTTAATATTTAATAGGTCAATTTGTTTACATAAGAAAAACCAAATGACTTAAAATTCTCAATGCTGACTATTTTTTTATTTTTGCAAACAAACTATGTCAAGCCTGAAAGGAGGCCCTGAGCCTGAATACCATCAGCCCAGTGGATATCAGCATTAGTGAAAGTAAGGACGGGGAGAAGGGTGCACCTCAGTCCACACAACATTACACAGCACACAAGTGCACAATGCACACAACAATGTTTTCTGCACATGGTCTATCCCAACTCACAGAATGTCTTATTGCACAATTACCTTTTTACATTTTTATTTTTTTTTACATATTACTTTTTCACATTCCTTATCTTTACAATTTTTATTTTTATTTTCCCCTCCCTGACTATTCCTGTGTTATTTGTGTCTTGGAATGTCCATGTGGGCATTCGTTTATTTGTGTATTTATTTTCAGCTTCTGGATACCTGAATTTCTCCCTGGGGATTAATAAAGTTACTCTACTCTACTAAATTTAATTTATGCTTCACCCATGCAAGGGGGCAGCCCCTGATGGTGGTGGGAGGGTACCATGCTCAGGGTACCTCAGTCATGGAGGAGGGTGGGGGAGAGCACTCCCCATACCAAACTGGCGGGTCAGGAATCAAAGCGGCAACCTTTGGGCTACAAGTCTGACAACCTAATCGCTTACCCATGACTGCCCTTGATGTGAGTGAGAGGTGTGCATATAGGGCCAAGGATAACCCAGACAATAGCCCAGACAATAGCCCAGACAATAACCCAGACAATAACCCAGACATTGCTTTTGGATTACTCGGGACTGATAAGCATATAAAAGCTAGCCAGACTACGCCCTCCTAATGATGCAACACCTTGGGCTAGTCAGGAAAAAAGCAATGCAAGTACTTTTTGGGCTCCGGAGGGCTGGGAAACCCCACCCACTTTGTCGGGAACCAATCAACTTTGAGCAGCTCCAACGGCCCTGGGTAGAGGCGTGTTCAAAGCAGTGACGTGGTTTAACCCATTGACGCCTAAGGCACGTGCAAAAAAGGGTGCTGAATGCCTGAGCCCTTTTTAAGAAAAGCTGCCCTCAGCCTATAAAAACCTAAATATCTCAGCTTCTGAAGCACATAAAAATATGCACTAAGTTGCATTTAAACGCTAAGACCCTCATCTTTCATTAGAAGGTGTTCATTCATCTCAAACAAACAGAGATTTTTAATAAAGTTCTTAACATCTCATGAGCCTGAATGTTGCGTAATGACGCTCCAGGCGCCAGGGCCAATGTTGCGCAACGCAACATCAGGCATCAATGGGTTAAGCAAAGACGTTGTATTGGGATGTTTGGTTTAAACTTAGGCACAGCCTTTTCTGGCCTCGACCGGTAGCATACCAAGGAGGTTGGTCAACCGTGCCGTTTGAGAAACATTAATTGTTATGATATACTGTAGGTCAGACCAAGTCTGGAAGAGATTTGAAAGTCGATGATAATCAGGCTATATAGCAGCAAGATAGAGGAAATATGAGGCACTCAAGGGTGCATTTCTTATACTATTCATTTTTATATAATTTCAATAATTTTATATTTTTATATTATTTACATTTGCATTTGTAGAGTAAAAAAGGCAACCTTGTGTGCCTCTGATCTTGCAGAAGTTTTAGAGTCCCGACTACACCGATGAGCGTAAGGATTAGAACAGTGGTCCCCAACCGTTTGTGGCCAGGGACCCCATTTTGACACCCCAAAGCTCTGGGCACCCCATACACATTTTGTCACAACTAGAGATGCACCGGATCCTGATTTTTAGGATCCTGCCGGATACCGGATCCACTGCTTAAGATCCTGCCAGATCCGGAACCGGATACCGGATCCTACGAAAGGGTTGAAACACATAGCCTACTCGCACACGTGGGCCCTTTTTATTATGTTGGCTCAAACTATTTTTTAGACTCATTGGCTTACTGCCACACTGCCTGCAACGGCCGCTTCCAAAGGGCTTTCACTCCATGCAGTGATTGGGGTTGTGAAAGACTGACTGAAAAACCTAGGCTAGAGATGCACCAGATCCTGATTTTTAGGTAACTGCCGGATACCGAATTCACTGCTTAAGATCCTGCCGCATCCGGATCCTGTGACAAAACCCTATTATCCTGCCGGATCCGAATCTTGGATCCTGTGCATCTCTAGTCACAACAAAAATGACCCT
>NC_085875.1:2510877-2668377 GCF_034702125.1 Engraulis encrasicolus | reverse complement strand
ATGAAATTATAAATTACATCACGCAGACGCTGACACTGGTACTGGTGGTACTGCTGCAGTAGCTCCTTAACCAGCAGCAACAAACACTCGGGATCACTAGAGTCCCAACCACTCAGGTGCTGTAGAAAACACAGAGATTAGAGATTACAGATTACAGATTAAACGCAGACGCTGACACTGGTACTGATGGTACTGCTGCAGTAGCTCCTTAACCAGCAGCAACAAGCACTCCGGATCACTAGCATCCCAACCACTCAGGTGCTGTAGAAAACATAGATTAAAGACAATACATTAGATTACAGATTAAACTCTATATTAAACTTTAGATATCCCGCAGACGTTGACATTGGTACTGGTGGTACTGCTGCAGTAGCTCCTTAACCAGCAGCAACAAGCACTCGGGATCACTAGAGTCCCAACCACTCAGGTGCTGTAGAAAACACAGAGATTAGAGATTACAGATTACAGATTNAACTCTAGATTAATGCTAGGTTACATCCCGCAGACGCTGGCATTTGGTATTGATGATACTGCTGCAGGAGCTCTTCAACCAACAATAACAGGCACTCGGGATCACTAGAGTCCCAACCACTCAGGTGCTGTAGAAAATCACAGATTATAGATTAGATATTACAAATTAAACTGTAGATTAAATTTTAGATATCCCGCAGACGCTGACACTGGTATTGGTGATACTGCTGCAGCAGCTCCTTAACCAGCAGCAACAAACACTCAGAATCACTAGCATCCCAGCCACTCTTTCTGATTCAGATTATTCTGTAGATGTTCTAGGTTACATCGCGTAGCTGCTGGCATTGATACTGATGATACTGCTGAAGCAGCTCCTTAACGAGTAGCAACAAGCACTCAGGATCACTAGAGTCCCAACCACTCAAGTGCTGTAGAAAACATAGATTAAATAATATTAGATTAATACTGTAGATTATATTTTATAGGTTATTATAGATTTACAACCCATCAAGCATTGGCACAGGTGATAACAGGCACTCGGGATCACTAGCATCCCAGCCACTCAGGTGCTGTAGAAAAAACAGAATATGATTAGAGATTAAATTGTAGATTAAATCGTACAGTAGATTACATTGCGGAGAAGCTGGCATTGGTACTGATGATACAGTTGAAGCAGCTCTTTAATAGACACTTTGGATCACTAGAGTCCCAGCCACTCAGGTGCTGTAGAAAATAAACACACATTATTATATACGTTAGATTCCAGATAAAAATGTAGATGAAATTATAGATTGAGTCACAGAGCTGCTGGCAATGGCACTGTTGATACTGCTGCAAGTCAACAGAGAAATGTGTACCCATAAACAAACTCACTCTGCTTTCGGCGTAATGGTTTGTTGGCAGGAAACACCCCACCCCCCCCCAAAAAAACTCTCTGGTTCTACATGATTGACTACGTGAATGACCTAATTGGTCAGGAAAAAAGGTGACTGTCACTAAAAGGTGACGAGTTTGCAGGTATGAATAAAGGCTTCCATCCTTCCTATACATTCACAAATCTGAAACCCACCCACAAACAAATAAAACAAATACAACTTGGCAAAAAAAAACAAAACAAGAAATTCTGAATGCAATTGCTTTATTGAACAGTTATGAATTAGATTTGGCGATATGGCTCTGTTCAGAGGAGTCCCCTAGTTTTCCATGAGTACCGAGTAAAGCAGAGCTTTAGGGGACAGCAGCAGCCAGGCCATCTTAATCCAGCCCTGCATGCCATACACTACAAGGTGGAGCTGGGGAGGTGTTGGGTTGTGAAGAGTTGGGAACAAAACAGAAAACTTTTAAAAGGCGCCAATTTGGAAACTGACCAATGAGGAGCGAGGTGAGTTGATTAGCTGATCTATAACACCTGACACAAATTATACAGTAAGCAGCAAGCTCTTGACTACCATGGCCTAGCCAGAACTGACGCTAACACTAGATTTAGATTACAGATTATATTATAGACCGAAATACATTGATACCCACAGATATACAGTAAATGTATGTGTAGATAACATTAACATTATTGCCAGGGCATGTGTGTAAATACAGGTCAACAGAATGTGCTTGAAGAGGAGGAGTGAGGTGAGCAGGCCAAAGGAAGAGGTGGAGAAGGATGAGAAGGATATGTGAAGAACATGAAGGGGGGAGAACAGGAGAAGAGGTCTAGCAGAAGGCTATTTTTATGAATAATGATGCGAGCCCTTAGGCAGTGCTAGCACAGTGCATTAAGTTGGTCGATACATCTAGAGTTTCTGTAGTTAGTGTATATGCTGAATTACCCGGACACAATGAGAGAGGACGGCATGTGTGTGTGTGTGTGTGTGTGTGTGTGTGTGTGTGTGTGTGTGTGTGTGTGTGTGTGTGTGTGTGTGTGTGTGTGTGTGTGTGCTATTATTAAGTCCAGGAGTCAGGGTCATCTGAAGGGCATGACTCCTACACACATCTGTGCAGTTCAGTGCAGTGGGTTAAATTCACTACTGTACAGTGTACTTTTCTTGGATACAAAGCATACCGTGCACTCGATTAGCTTTAACCCATTGATGCCTAGGGATGCACCGATACCGATACTGCTCATTATACTCGTACTCGTACTCGTCAAGCACTTGCCGATACCTGGAACGCTACTGCTACTACACAAAACAATGCAAAATCTTGTCACGTTCTGTGGACTTGAAAGCAGCATGGAAAAAAGTGCCACCTCATACATTCGCTAACATTTAAATCTACATGGAAATGAACAATAAAAATATCACAGGTGGAAAAAACAAGGCCATGCATTTATTTTCACTGTATTTTGGTGGTAAAAGGTATCGGTACTCGGTACTCGGTATCGGCAAGTACACACATTAATGTACTCGTACGTGTATCGGTTTTCAAAAAAGTGGTATCGGTGCATCCCTATTGATGCCTGAAGCACCTGCAAAAAACGCCTGCTGAATGCCTAAGCCCTTGTTGGGAAAGTTGCCCTCAGCCTATAAAAACCTAAATATCTTAGCTTCTGATGCACATAAAAACATCAAATAAGTTGCATTTAAACCCCAAGACCCTCATCTTGCAATAGAATGTGTTTATTCAGCTGTAACATACTGTACCCACATCTTTATTAAAAAAGCAAAAATCTCAAGAGCCTGAATGCAGCGTATATGTGTCTCCAGGCATCAAAGGGTAAACAAGTTCAACGCATACGAGTCATCAGGCTAAAATGGGTTAAATATCAGCTCAGATCTTTGTGCAATGCAGCATGTTTAAACTGCACTGCTACATTCTGTAACAGACCATGTAATAATAATAGACTATTTGCTTCAAATATCAGCATAAACTTGCATTCATTATGACACATTTTAGCTCAGACACTGAATGTCTGCACACAGCAATATCTGTGAGTGAGCGTATAGCAGGCTACACGTCGTAATGTATTTCTTTTGGTAAACTCTGTATTTTTACCTCTCTGGCCAATTAAGTTTAATCTGACGTAATTGAATATGCACAACAATACAGTGTGTTGCTAGTTGCCCTTCGGCTCAGGGTGACAAAGCACTCCAGAGAATTTCAGAAGTGCTTCACTGTCTCGTGCCCCGCATCTGTCTGGCAGTGGGTTAAATTAACTACTGTACAGTGTACACTATTCTATTCTGATACAAAGCATACAGTGCACTCTATTCGCTTTGAATATCAGCACAGATCTCTGTGCAATGCAGCATGTTTAAACGGCACTGCTACATTCTGTAACAAACGTATTTGTTTGTAATAATGATAGACTATTTGCTTCAAATATCAGCATAAACTTGCATTCAGTCGTGGCTCAGTGGTTAGAGCACTGGGTTGGCAACCCAAGGGTTCCCGGTTCAGTGCCCGACCGAACCACGGCTGAAGTGCCCTTGAGCAAGGCACCTAACCCCCACATTGCTCCCCGGGCGCCGCTCAGCAGGCAGCCCACTGCTACGGACTAGTGTGTGTACTTCAATGTGATTCACTAATCCAAATGGGATAAATGCAGAGAAAGAATTTCCCCTACCTAGGGGACCAAAATTGGCTCCAATCCAATCCATCCAATCCAAATCCAAATTGGCTCCAATTGGCTTCATTATTCATTAGGACACATTTTCGCTCAGACACTGAATGTCTGCACACAGCAACAACAATGTGTGAGCGAGCGAGCGAGCGTATACTAGGCTACTCGCTAGGGATGCACCGATACACATTTTTTCACTTCCGATCCGATACCGATATCTAAATTTGGATATCTGCCGATACCGATACTACTCCGATCCTATACCAAAACCACATATATGTATGGGTTTCAACTTGAGGTAGGCCCAAGTAGGCTATTTGGTCAGAAAAGGAAGTTAGAAGAACAGGATACCAATTAATAAGTAAAAAGTAACAAGTAAAAAAGTAACAATCCCATCCTGAAAACTAATATGCAAGTGTTATGATTTCAAATTAACATTGGAAATGGCTCAATGTCAGTATCAGGAAAGTTCCGATACTTTGGGAAAATTCCGATCCGATCCGATCTCTGAATTATGTTGATATCTGAACCCGATACCGATACACCGATACCGATATCCCATCCCTACTACTCGCACTGCATAAAAAAAACAAAACTATTTTTTACATCTCTAGTCTAGACAATGAAGTTTCATCTGATGTAACTGAATATGCACAATTGCTGACCACTTTAGAAGTTACATCATCACTGACTGTTCCCATCGTGGACTCAAACACACAGACACACACACACACACACACACACACACACACACACACACACACACACACACACACACACACACACACACACACACACACACACACACACACACACACACACACACACACACAAAAGAGAGAAGACCTGCCGTACTGAAGCATGTACGGTTGTAAAAAAAAAGATAGAGATCCTAAAAAGTGCACTTGTTAAGCTATTCTGAGAGGGAATAGGATGTTCTAGAAGCATAGGAGATGTTTGTGGTTACAAGAAATTAAAGGTACAGAATGGACTGGGGACATCATCAGGAATGCCTGTGTCTGTGGCGCACACTTCATATCAAAGTTATCGTGACCATCCATTTTCATATTTTGGAAACAAAAAACACCTGGCTAGTTTCTACACAAATGTGCCGTGCCGTAAATGGTCGATTCTGCTCCAACAATGCGCACGCAGCCTGATTACGTCACATCTGTGTACAAACAGTAAAGGAGTCTATACAGTGTGCTATCTGCTAGTTGTTCTGCTCAGGGTGACAAAGCACTCCAGAGAATTTCAGAAGTGCCTCACTGTCTCATCTCACGCATCTGTCTGTAATAACACAACGAGATGGATCTGATCTGACCTGATCTCTTTCCCTTAACATTTTCATCACACAGGTAAGGGGTGACACATACAAAACGCATAAACAAGATTGGGCAATTCCTCACTCATGAGTCACTTACTTGTATGAGCCATTTGGAGAAGCCAGTGAGTATGAGAGAGACAGAAGGAGGGCAGGATTGACGACCGCATCCACAAAGGTGAACACTCACACAGCCAGGCTGTAGCCTAGGACCCCCACAGGCTAGATATGGCTGCAGCCTAGTGGCCCCCACCACAGGCTAGATATGGCTGCAGCCTAGGGGCCCCCACAGGCTAGATATGGCTGCAGCCTAGGGCCCCCACAGGCTAGATATGGCTGCAGCCTAGGGCCCCCACAGGCTAGATATGGCTGCAGCCTAGGGCCCCCACCTGCCAGGGCCCCCACAGGCTAGATATGGCTGCAGCCTAGGGCCCCCACAGGCTAGATATGGCTGCAGCCTAGGGCCCCCACAGGCTAGATATGGCTGCAGCCTAGGGCCCCCACAGGCTAGATATGGCTGCAGCCTAGGGGTCCCCACAGGCTAGATATGGCTGCAGCTTAGGGCCCCCACAGGCTAGATATGACTGCAGCCTAGGAGCCCCCACGGGCTAGATATGGTTGCAGCCTAGGGGCCCCCACAGGCTAGGTATGTCTGCAGCCTAGGGGCCCCCACAGGCTAGGTATGTCTGCAGCCTAGGGGCCCCCACAGGGAAGATATGGCTACAGCCTAGGGGACCCCACTACAGGCTAGATATGGCTGCAGCCTAGGGCCCCACAGGCTAGATATGGCTGCATCCTAGGGCCCCCAGCTGCCTAGGGCCCCCACAGGCTAGATATGGCTGCAGCTTAGGGCCCCCACAGGCTAGATATGGCTGCAGCTTAGGGCCCCCACAGGCTAGATATGGCTGCAGCCTAGGGCCCCCACAGGCTAGATATGGCTGCAGCCTAGGGGTCCCCACAGGCTAGATATGGCTGCAGCCTAGGGGGGCCCACTACAGGCAAGATATGGCTGCAGCCACGGGCCCCCACAAGATAAATATGGTTGCAGCCTAGGGCCCCCCACAGGCTAGATATTGCTGCAGCCTAGGGGCCTCCAAAAGCTAGATATGTCTGCAGCCTAAGCCCCCCCCCCACCATAGACTAGATATGGCAGCAGCCTAGGGCCCCCCACAGGCTAGATATGGCTGCAGCCTAGGGCCCCCCACAGGCTAGATATGGCTGCAGCCTAGGGGCTCCCACAGGCAAGACATGCCTGCAGCCTAGTGGCCCCCACCTGCCAGGGACCCTGCTGCTGATTGGTCTAAAGCAAAAACAATTTTGCTTAATTGCAGATGCAGTATTGAAAAAATAATCTCTTGTTAATGCTGCGCTCGGTAGTTGGCATATTTAATTTATACCTTGGAAATACGAGACTATTTATGTAATTTTGTCATGACTTTTTTTCTACGGGGGGTCCATCACAACCTGTATCCTAGGGGCCCCAAGCCATCTTAATCCGGCCCTGAACCTGTGTGGTGTGCTATGGCTGTCGCTGAATTTATTCAATTTCATCTAGTAGAGGTAAGAACATGCGACCACTTCTGACATCCTTCATGTCCACTCTATTGTTCATCGCATTTTCTTTTGTGGCATAATAATGTCAGTGGGTTTTTTTGGGTTAGCTTCTTTGTTCAACCCCCAACTTCTCTGACCTAATACAAGGCGTCCAAATACAGTATACTGTGATATATATTGTAATACATACACTAAATTAACTTTTTCCACCACCAGCCAATTTGGCTAGTGGACATTTTTTCTTACCAGCCAAACAGAAGTTCAACTAGCCATTTGTTTTTTTTATCTCGCCAAAATAAACTATGTGTTAGGCTAGTTATTTTTTTTTAATTATGGTAATTTTGTTCAACAATTTCTACAACACAGATACACTATATATAGGCCTGCATACTATAGGCCTATGCCTACATAATAAGCATAGGCCTATTATAGGCTATATATTTTTTCATTATTTTTTAACTTCTGCTTTATTTTTTACTTTCATTACTTAGGCATAATCAATTTGATTAGTTTTTGTTCAATTCCTCTGAAAACAGCTGAATCACATCACACAAGCCACTCACATTTAACATACAGTAACCAAGCACACAGCCAAACTCTCCAAAACCTCACATACGCACACCCCAAGGAAGGAGAAGAGATGAGAGGAAAAGGAGAGGAGAGAGGAGGAGCTCTTCTCTTATCTACCATGCGCAACAAAATGACAAGAAGCCTAGTTTAACTAAAAGTAAATAATATCACGGGAATCTTCGTTCCCTTTGTTACTTCCACAGCTTCGTCGTTGGTTGCTTTTTTGTTATTTGTTTTCTTTCCGATGGCGTGGGCTTTCCAACTTAGTTGCGCCAGGACTCGGAACATTTCAGAAGACAACTGAACTGACAGCTACGCTCACACTACTCTGACAGTCAGCTCTCCTCCTCTGCCCTTGTCGCTATTTCGTTCCACAACCACTCCTTTTTTAACGTCACTATTATTACGGTTACAATTACTACTAGCATTCACCAACACACAGAGAACCTTGCTCTAACCCCCGCCACATTCTCATCACTCGCGCAAAACGGCATAACCTGCGTTAGTCATGTTATTGAAACGGCCAGGGCCTCGCTTCTTCAAAAAGGCAGCCTGTTACAGCAAGGTTCAGCCTAGTAATAATACGTTAAAAAGGTTGTAGCGAAATCGACGAGAGCATAGGAGGAGAGCTGCCTGTCAGAATAGTGTGAGTGTAGCTGAAAGAAGGCTGGTCGTCTGAAATGTTTTCAATGCTGGCGCGCGCAACAGCATGGAGTTGCCGCTTGCTGCACTGGAAAGCCCACGGTGGGAGGCTACGTCGTGACGCTAGTGTCCATGGGTAATGTAGGAAATCTCGCCTTAAGGGCTCTGCATACTTAACGTGCGCACGTTCGTCATAGCAGCAGTTTACCGTTCATAATTTACTGTACTCGGGCGCTACTGGCCAAATTGGCGGGTAGGTATTTTTTTCTACTAGGCAAAATTTCAGTAATAGTTCAAAGAAACTCCCGCACACTGACCATTTCGCTGTTCTTTCTTTAATAAACGACGTTTCGGTACTAGACCTTCATCAGGCAATCTGGAGATTGCCTGATGAAGGTCTAGTACCGAAACGTCGTTTATTAAAGAAAGAACAGCGAAATGGTCAGTGTGCGGGAGTTTCTTTGAACTATTGCTGAGTAACCCATGGTGCCATCTCCGACGCACCTGCCAGCTGAGGTGTGCGAAAAAAAGCCGAAGTCTACTAGGCAAAATGAATTTTCACCCGTCTTTGGCGGGTTGGCGTGTGTTGATGTAGAGCCCTGCACATTTCATATTATAAAGTAGGGCATTTGTTTAAAGTTAATTTAATTTTCAAAGTGTAATAGCCTTTTACAGACATCATTTTATTTTGTCACCACCTGTTCATATCATTATGAAAATGGGCGTTTGTTTGGATTTGTTGACACAGCATTTACCATTTACCATTTACAGCATCACAGCTGATAAGGGAAATGACAGACCAGCCTGATTTTATTCATTTATAAAATGTTAAAGCTGTTTTAAAAGTATCAAGAGCTTATTTTAGTTATATTTGTACTCGTTTCTATTGCTCTGCAACATGAAAGCATGGTCCAGTGTTTCCCACACATGGACCATTCCGTGACGCAGAATAAGAGAATACAATCCTAGCATCAAAAACTGATCAACAGCCATACAGTATATACACACGGTGGTACCTGCTGCACACATTACACTTGCATTGGCCCAATGTTTTTTTTGCCTGTACATGTAGCACCACAAAATGATACTTGGGCTGTGGGAAAGACTATGTTCTGCAAAGAAAAGCTACTTCTAAAATGAAAAAAGAAATAAAAACCCCAAACCCTAATGCATGATGTGACTAATCAAAGCTCTTTGTGGGAGAGCATTAGTAAATTGCTTTTCTCATACTTTGGTCAAATGGCCTGTGGCGGTCTGGTTGGGTTTTGGTCTATTAGGCCCATCCTGCTGACGTCAAGGAACTCATTGGGGATCTCTATGGGGAGATATGATTAAGTGGAAGTGTGCACTAGTGTAGTCGCGGTTTTAGGAAATCTGAGGCCCTGGGAAAAGAACAAAAATCATACCCTGCAATGAATGAATAATAATAATAACAAAAAAGAAACTGCAATCTTTTTCCCTACATTTTCTTTCGGTGCATCCCTAAAACTGAGTGCAATCTTTTTCCCTACATTTTCTGACCACTTCAGCAAGTTTTACCCTGCAACCCCTACTTCAGAGACGCACCGATAATAAGGAAAAGCGTGTGTGTGGAAGACAACATTAAATGCAGGAAAATAAATACCCAAATGTGAAGACGAGGCCCCTGATTGGATGGGGCCCTTGTCAATTGCCCAACCTTGCCCAATGCCAAAACTTCCTATGCGGAAGACAGCAAGAAAGACCTGGGCAGGCTGGGAACACACCGGTCGTTTCAAATTGGACGATATAAATACACTGGACTATGACTAAGTGTCAGGGGAGACGTTTTTTCCCCCCTCATTCTTTGAAGGGAACTAGGCTGAATGGACCTAGGCTCATTTTATTGTAGATATTGACACACACACACACACACACACACACACACACACACACACACACACACACACACACACACACACACACACACACACACACACACACACACACACACACACACACACACACACACACACACACCTTGTACATGTACTGTACATTAGACAGCAAACGTGTGACAATGCACACACAAAATAAGCAGCAAATAACCTTGACCTACCTCACCTGCAAATAGTTTTTAAATGAAAGTGAAGAAGTGAAGGCACACCTGGGAAAATCCCATTGTCATCATTGTGACACAGCACTCCACAGCGCACAGTGCTCAATGCACACAACAAAATTGAATTCATGCCTCACTCGTGCAAGGAGGAGGCAGCCCCAAATGAGGAAAGCCATGCACTAATAAACTATAAACTATAAAATATACTCACTGGAAGTTCAGATGGCTCTGGGAGGAACTCGGCGTCTTCTCCAAAAATGAAGTCTGGGGGGAGTACGGGATCTCCAGCGTTGAAGATGATGTCCCCTGTCAGAGGAACACATAGAGACACTTTTATAGGAGGAGACGAAACACTCAAGAAAGCGTCCATAGAAATGAACAGGGTCAATTCGCAAACATACAGTATAATAAACTTTTATAATAAATTTCGTGTGGAGATAGGTTTACACAAACTCATTAGATAGATAGCATAAACAAACTCATTTTGTGTGGAGAAAGGCTTACATTTGAGTGTCTCTCCAGCGTATGGGATGTGGAGTTTGAAGCGATCACAGCATGGTCCTGTCATCAATGAAGTGCACCTGAGAGGACAAGAGGAGAGTCACCAGTCAGAAGCTGAACATAAAATATGTTACATTACATTATTTACCCAATTTATGCTTCCAACGCATAGCCTCTGACGCTCCGACGCATAGCCTCTGCGAGCTTCAAATCTATCTCTGCGTTCGACCCCACACAGATGCTCTGTCAGCGTGGTTACACGCCTCAAACAAATCCTGACTAGGCAACAAACGCATGCGAACGGCGCAGACAAAATGAGCTGTGATTGGTCGCCTCATCTACTTCCTTGTTCTCGTGGCAGCACAGTGCCAGTAATGCTTGCACTTTGGTGACGCTGTCACGTTTATCCAAAAACAACTTACAGTTATTTACAGGGTATTAGTTACAGGAAACATTGTGGGGTTAGGTGCCTTGCTCAATGGCACCTCAGCCCTGGATGGAGGTGTAGGAAGAGGTAAGGATGGGATTCGAACCTGCAACCCTCTGATCTCAAGACCACCCATGTGTTCCAATATTTTGGTGGTTGTTAAACTCGGATGACACACGACAACCGTCATTTCCGTCACACAGAACGTGATTTGTACCAACACTTCATGCTCAAATTTCAAAAGATGTCTGATGAAGGGCATGCTGCCCGAAATGCCACTATATTAATTTAAGACAAATGGGAGCTTGATGTGCAGACTTTATTTTTCATTTTTAAGGTGTTTAAATGTGCCCACCCACCCGGTCTTGAGGTCTGTGATGCGCAGGCAGTTGGTGGTGTCCAGTCCCACGCTGCCATTTCGGACCACACCGCTCAGCAGCGGACGCAGCGCAGGGGACACGCGGCTCAGGGACACCTCAGGAGACAAGTTGTTCATCTTTACTCCCCCGGGCTATCCTGGTAGTAGAGTAGAGTAGAGTAGAGTAGAGTAGAGTAGAGTAGAGTTACAAGTATGCATTCAGTGATAATGCATTCAGTGATTATTCTTATTGACCGATGTAGTGTGTGACAATTATTCTTTAATTTCAGTTCAGTTTCAGAGACAGTAGAATCAGTGTGACGTATACCGTTTTCTCTTTGGCTAATGGTCAACACCATTTCCCTTTGAGGTTTTAGGATAAGTTAGAGGTCACACCTACAAGGACTGGAACAGTTCCTGCCAAGAGCTGGTCAAACCAGCGAAACCATCAGGTCATACAAAACACACTTCAACACAGCACAAAAAGAGGAATTTGTGGGTGTGCATGGCCCCTTGCATGTCCACATATGTAGGCCCTACACTGTAGGGCCTACAGCTCACACAGCAGTTTTGCAGGCAGCAGTGAAAACTTCCCCCAAAATTGTTGCAAATTGACCAGGCAACTTGTTCCCCATGCCCCCCTCCCCTATCCTACTCATGCTGGAATGTGTAAATTTTAGTGCTCTGGTCGTCAAATTCCTATTTCTCCATGATTGATTTGGTACAGGTGCTTGTACAATAAAGATCATTTTGGTATGCAGGCTACTGCAAAGACCCTGTGACAGAGAATGTTAAATATTAGCCAAACTACTCTGGCCATACCACTTGTCAGGTGCTTTACAAAACATGTTCACAGACACAGACATGGCCCAGAACAACCAGCTTATGAACACAGGTGAATACTGACAGGGGCACCCTTGATATATCCCGACTCAATGACAATTACTGCATGTTACACTGTAATATGCATGCACAACAGGTATTTTTGGACAAAGTGAATACAGAGAATGTCGCTAAATACAATATAAAATGTTTCCATTTCCCCATGTGGGCGGTACTGGACACACACCACCTTCTTGTTGTCATTCTGCACGAGACCACCATCAGGTTCCACATCTACCTAATCGCCACACCAAGACACATCATGCTCGCACAATAAACAATTTACTGTTCACTTCATTTGGCTGTTGGCCTACACGCTGTTCCTGCCATGCCGTTTCGCAAAATTCCTCCGCCGAACAACTTTTAAATCCTCCTTGTGCTCAGCCAAGTTGTAGAGCAAGGAGGCAAGTGTTAGCTGCCTAGCATAGCTTTGTCACACTGTTTTTTCACTTAGTTGTGAACACAAACCTATAGCTTTTTCACAATTACAGTTATAATGTTTTAATATACATGTTGGGGTACAATTCCCTACCTGTTCGGAGCTCCAGAGTAAACTTTAATTGTGTTTTCCAGTCACTTCCGTGATTGTTCTTCTGTTCTGTTATGGGTCCTTCAGCAGTCAGGTTGTCAATAGTTGCCCAGCGCTGTGCCTGTGTAAAATGTGATTTGTATTTTCTGTCATCCAGAAACCAGTCGTGTGCCTCGGAAATTAATTGTCTATTTGGGGCTCTTTTAAGATTGAATAATTTACGATGGTGCTGCATTAAAAATGTACCTTATTGGGATATTACTTATCAGACCTTTGCACGAGAGGTCCAAGGGTTCACCCTCGTTGCAACAACTGCTTCAGCTTCACAACACAGGGGTAGAACCTGCAAGTAATTCGCAATTTTATCCTGATATTTTGGGTGATAAAACCTGCGATCAAACATAGTCATACAAGTACAATCGCTGCATCTTCTGCACAGTTATGGTGAGAAATTTGACCCGTCACGTGTTTTGATATACGAAATGAAGAGGAACTGACAGCTGTGTTTGGTGAAAGTACAGCTAGTTTGTTTTGTCCATTCTTTTAGTGCATTGTCTAGCGCTCTAGTCGTACATGATTGTCTGAAAATATGTGCATTCATGAAGAGATTAGTTGTCAAACAGTCAGTTGTTCGATCATGTGCCTGCATAAATATGTGTCGCACAAGTGTGATAACGTTGGGCGAGTTCAGCAAGAGGGAGCAGCACCCACACTACCCATAGAACTAGTGTTGATTATGGTGTCTACTGGGGTGAGTGAGGGGGATATGATCATCAACAGGACAAAATGACGTTTCAGTTCACAATGTATTACAGAGTGCAGCTTCCTGGTCCAGAAAAAAACACCAACCCATGAAAATGGGAGATCTTTTGGTTGTCACTGTCCACTCCAGTGGTAGGCCTACAGAGCAAAGGCAGTGGCATTAGTTCAGCCTCTGAGAAGAACTACTTGATCATGGGATATTTACCATGGATAGTTTCACACAAAATGATTTGATGACGAGTGCAGGGCCTTCCATAGTGTGCAAAGCTTTACTTGACTTGACTTGACTTGACTTGACTTGACTTGAGCATGCATACTCATCAAAGCATTTTTGTGCAAAACTGTCTATTGCATCTGTGCACTTGGCAGTTCTAGAACTATTCAGATGTCTGAGATTATCATCAGGTATTCCTTCCTGCATATGGTCGCACTGATATCAATTTATGATGAAAACCAAGTACTCAAACTCTAAATATATCAATTGATGTTGTAATGAGATTTTTGTAACACAAGACTTTGCATTTCTTTAACATTATTTCTGTTCAAATGGTAAAAATGTAATTCTTAACTGTCTTTCTATTAGAGTGGCGAGGCCTATGATGTGATGGTCGTGGGTTCCTGCATGACAGACCTTGTCAGGTGAGTGTGAAAATCAACTGGTTCCACAAATAATGTAGCGTCAATGTCCATGCCACTGCAGAACCCTTGACACAATGTCAAATTTAGCCATCAGTCTTATCCAGAGTGATTTTACAATACATTACACTACACTTTTATCCAAACTGACTTAGTTATTTGCAGGGTATTGGTTCCAGTCCCTGAAGCAGTAGGGGATTAGGTGCATAACCTCAATGGCACCTGAGCCATGGAGTGTGGTAGGGAGAGGGAAGGTGGGATTCAAACCTGCAACCATCTGATGTAAAGGCAAGCCCATCTCCGTAACCACTCTGCCACGGCTGCCCAATTGATCAGATTCACAGTGAATTTACCTCAGGCCATTGTCGTGAATGTTGTGCAGCGTAGCATTAGCTATTCTCTCAGCAGGGGATCTAAACCGCTGACTAGTGAATTTTGGGGTGAGGGTGGAGAGATTGTTTAGGCCTACATCCTAGGTAAAAGGTGCAGCGAATCTGTGAGGTGCAGGTAGGTGTAGAGAGACAATGGTCGAAATGTAACCCTCCAATGGAATAAAACAAATCAAAGAAAGGAGTTTAAGTGTGCGGACTCCTCCTCACTCCAAAAGTTCTGAATTTTCAGACCATAGCTGCCTGAAGTATGTGAACACAACCTGAAAACTCAAAAAACAAATTCAATTTCCTTCCCAAAGCACATCACAGAGACTGACTCGGTAAGCTCAGTCAAAGCATTTCATTTTCATTTTTACAGCAACTGAAGTTCTGGATCATTTACAAACACTTAACTGGAAAGAGGCAGTTTGTGGTGAAAACACATACCGTCTTGGCTTATTTTAATAAATAAATAAATAAATAAATATACAGAAAGATTATCATAGTGCCATGCATGACTTTGAAGTTTGAAATCCAGTTGTGTGGAGTGTTGATACTGTATATGTAGTGCTGTTCAAAGCAACACAGCGCCCCCTGTTGTTCATTTGTAGACTAGCCGGGAATTTTGGAACTAAAGAATTACTTCAGAGGTGTGAAAAGTAAAAGTGTACAATTGAAAGAAAAACGTCTGCACACTTCAATCCCTGAGCCCTGAGGAAGGTCAATAGACCGCAAGCTTGGCCTATTATTAAAAAGAACACAAAGGGGATTTAAGTGTGCAGACATTTTTCTTTCAATTTTACACAGTTTTTGTTTATGTTTGGCACCTTTTAATCGAGAGTGTGGTGTGATCCGGTTAAACATAGTGAAAAGTAAAAGTAAATTCATGGTGTAAGTACAACACTAGCACATGATATTACATAGCTGTTACACCAGTTACTCCATTGTATCTAAGGAGGTAGACAGACTGTGTTGTTACTGAAAACACCAAAAACCTAATAAGAACCCACAACCAACTTGATCCAACCAACGCAGAGTCAGCTGATCGTAAGACAAAGTGCACAGGTCTACTGGTTACTCAGATGTGTTGGAAGGAAAGTGTTTCTTTTTTTACTTTTACTTTTGAGACATCTGCTTATTTCCACACATAACATACAGTAAAAACAACTGCACTGTCCAATAACACAGTTGGTCAGATGTCATCATCACGTCAATTCATTGCCACTGGTTCTTTGTATTAGTCAGACCCCAAGGTTGCCCAAAATCGGAGAGACCATCCATGGCCACAGATTCTTCATTGGCTTCGGAGGGAAAGGAGCCAACCAGTGCGTACAGGCGGCCAGGCTGGGAGCCAAAACGGCAATGGTCTGCAAGGTAATGAGCATGTGGTGGGTACTAGAAGGGACCAATGGCAGAGAGAGTGGATACGACTAATAATAATACTCCTAGAATCTCTGCCAATGGTCTGAAAGGTAACTAATGAGTATGTGGTGGGTAGAGGGCCAATGGTCTGCAAGGTAACTAATGCTTGTGGTGGGGGGGGACCAATGGGCTGCAAGGTAACTAATGCTTGTGGTGGGGTGGGACCAATGGGCTGCCATGCACAGATGTTTTGGGGGGCAAGTGCTGAATTGGGGAGGGTTGGTGGGGGTGCATGTGGAACTTTTGGCATTACTACTAGGCTACAGAGGCTACAGATTATGTGAAAGTGAAAGCCCAACTCCCTTTGTCATTGTGACACAGCACTCCACACCACGCGTGGTGGGCAGCTCACGGCACACAATGAAATTGTATTTATGCCTCACCCGTGCAAGAGGGCAGCCCCAAGGGAGCAGTGCGGCGGAGTCATTACTGTCACATGCTGTTGATCATGAAGCCTTTGAAGATTATCACGTCAACATGGACCACAGTACATCGTGACAAAAAAAACAAATCTGTCAAAAATGACTTTTAAAAAGGGCATCTTTTGTCCAGTAGGCCAAGGGGCAGGTGCTTAAGCACCACCTCGTCCCTATCTGTGCACGCCTTCCACTGCATGTGTACTGCTGCTTTTATCTGCTGTAAAATAATGGTGATACATTTTGCTGCATTTAGAAGCATCTTCCAATAACACATAATGAAAAAGATCACGTGAAAACAGTATGAAATTGTTGCTTTGTTCTGTTGCAGGTTGGCAAAGATGTTTTTGGGGACAATTACATACAAAACTTTAAGAACAATGGCATAGCTACAGGTAATGATGAACGCCGGTTTTAAGTTTTTGTGAATGTAACAACTAAAACATTGTAATTATTGTCTTGTTCATTATGAGTTCATTATTAACTAAGTGTTACTAATACTTTATAAGTGATATAAGCGCCTATTATTCTAAAGTGTTACCAAACCATTATGAATTTATTGTGAATGTAACCAAAAAGTTTCCATATTTGTTTGATTCCTCATGAGTGTTTTTCATCTCATCTCTCATCTGTGTAGACTTCGTGGAGCAGACTAGCGAGGCGGCCACTGGAGCCGCCTCCATCATCGTCACTGATACAGGTAACACATGGCAAATAAGCTCACAGCAACTCAATATATAAATGTATGTTATTGTCACTGATACAGGTAACACATGGCAAACAAGCTCACAGCAACTCAATATATAAATGTATGTTATTGTCACTGATACAGGTAACACATGGCAAATAATGCTAAAAAGGCTGACAACATCAATGCTCATTACACACATCCACTGTCCTCCTCTTTCCAACTCCTGCCCTCTGGACGTCATTTTTGTCCCCCCCCCTCCTGTCCAAAAATAGGTCAAAGTTCTCTTTTATTCACCAAGCGATAAAAGCACTAAATGAGGTCAAGTAGTATGCAGCCACCCAATGTGTACTAGTGTGAATGTCAATTTCTGTGTTCTGTTTTATGTTCTATGTGTTTGTCTGCTTATACAGTATGTCTCACTGTGTCTTATGTGTATTGTGCCAGCGAGTTTAATGCAAGAACAATTGCCCCACGGGGACAAATAAAGCTCTAACTAACTAACTAACAAACAAACAAACAAACAAGCAAACAAACAAACAAACAAACAAACAAACTAACTAACTAACTAACTAACTAACTAACTAACTAACTAACTAACTAACTAACTAACTAACTAACTAACTAACTAACTAACTAACTAACTAACTAACTAATAAGCTCCAAGTAGCTCATGTATGTGGGTCAATGATGTTTTCTTAGTAAGAAATATAAAGTTCAATACAATATTACAATATACAATAATTCATACAATAATTGCCTTAGCTGTGGTTGCGTCTGCCCCTGACGTGTGCTACTATTAAAATGTCTTCGAGCCATATATGAAATACTCAGTTACCCACATGGAAATATGACAAAGTTGTTATGTTGTTATGTTTTCACCTGTACACATTTGCCAGGTATTTGGAAAGGTCAGTTATTCCAACAACCAGTTTTGGGGACAATGCAGCAGTGAAATAGCAGTGTGTCTTGGTTATTTATTAGAGTGATAATCTCACTTTTCCCTCACTTTTATTTTGTTCTGTTTTTGTTTTTACAAAAACTGCACTTTGAATTGACCCCCCCACATTCTGTACTTGCTTGTATGTCCTCCTTGGAAGGCACTTTGGATGATAAATGTAATGTAATGTAATACTTTGTCCCTGTCAGAGTTGTATAAAGTAGAAATAGAAGTACTATTACTGATGTAATTACAACACTAGTAGTATGATATTACATAGTTGCAGCTGTATGTAACGTACTACACTAGTGTTGTAATTACGATCTGTAAGAGGACTTCAGCTTCTACTTTACACAGCTCTGGTCCCTGTTCTCTTTGTAAGTCACTTTAGATAAAAGCCTCTGCTAAATGTAATGTAATGTAGTGTAATATAATTTAATGTAATGTAATGTATTGTAATGTATTGTAATGCAATGTAATGTACAGTAGTGTAATGTAAAGTTAATGTACAGTAATGTAATGTAATGTAATGTAATGTAATGTAATATAATGTAGTGTAATGTAATATAATGTAATGTAATGTAATATAATGTAATACTTTGTCCCGGTCCAGGTGAGAATGCCATTGTGATCGTGCCGGGTGCCAACCTGTTGCTAGGCGACGGTGAGCTGGAGCGGGCGGAGGGGGCCCTGAGTCGTGCTAAGGTGCTCATATGCCAGCTGGAGATCAGCGCCGACACCTCACTGAAGGCCCTCCGCGCGGCACACAAGCACCGCGGTACGTCCACATCATCATTTCATTTTAATACGTAGCACCTTAATTACAACTACCTATGACCCATGCAGCACAGCACACAACCACAATGGTAGTACGTCCACCTCAAGTCACGCACGCATACGCACATGGTGTGTTCCAATACTCGTACTGTCAGCCCTTTCCGCACTGTATTTGGGTACACAGGGTGTTCCATTTCTAATCACGACGGTAAAGTGCACTGTAAATTACCCGGATAACGCCCCCAAAACGGCCATTTTTTGAAGTGTGGAGTTACTGTACACTTTTCGCACTCAACGGCCGCCATGTTTGTTACGTAGTTGAGTGTCAGATCTGTCAAACGGCTGAATCTCTGAGATAACAACATAGTTTTGATTCCAAAGACACTCGCCATGTGTATTAGAGGCAGGGGTAACTTTAAAAAGTGTCAGCATAACAAACAGTGCCTTCCGTGATGAATTGCATATTGGCGGTTGGTAAACTCGGATGACACGCGACCAACCGTCATTTCCGTTAAGTGTATCAGACAGAACGGGAATCGGAATGTACTCGCCTCGTGAATCGCGGAGGGTGGAAAGGGTACTTCACTGCACTCAAACAAGGTACACAGTACAGAGGGCGAATAATGGAGCACACCAACACACACACACACACACACACACACACACACACACACACACACACACACACACACACACACACACACACACACACACACACACACACACACACACACACACAAGCCTTCAATCAAAAGACAATTTTCTAACAATAAATCTACCAATAAAGCTTGTTGAATCTTGAATCTTGAATCTCTGCTACTACTACTACTGCTACTACTACTGCTGGTGCGGCTGCTGCTGCTGCTACTACTACTACTACCACTACTACTACTATACTGCCGTGCAATACTAGAACGCAGTAACTCAAAATGGTCGAAAAAAAAATTATATCGGAAATCGGTTCTAAACTACCTCATTTGTCTTGTGTCCAAAAATGGTGGTCCAACACTGTCCCGTTTTGGAGAAAACTCATTTTGAAAGTGCAAAAATGACCCAAAAAAGGTTAAACAAAAACGCAGTAAGTCGGCGAGTTACTGCTGCACGTTCCAATGGGACTGGTTTGGGAGTAGACAGTAATACAAGCTAAGAACGCAGTAACTCCTACAGTAACTCCATTTTGTGGCAGTAATACCAGCCAAGAACGCAGTAACTCTGTTTTTTGTGGCAAAAAGACACATAAATGTTGTTTTTTTGGGGGGGTTTTTGTGTGCATTAAATTTCTATCCTAAACAAGCATTACCAGGAAGTGTCACCACCAATTTACCGACAACACAGTTGTCGCGCCATATGGAAAACTTTGAAGCCTTTTTTCTCAGTTTGCCGTTTTCAGAGTTACTGCGTTCTAAGATTGTAGGGCAGTATACTACTACTATAACTACTACTACACTACTACTACCACTACCCATGAAGCAAACAGCAAATGTCTGTATGCATGTATTAATATAGACATTACTAACACTAGAGTAGAGTAGAGTAGAGTAACATTTATTGATCCCGAAGGAAATTTAGGTGTCTAGTAGCATACATACAAAAATAAATAAATAGATTATTTCACATTAAACATTCAGATATAAAAAAGTCTCTCATTGCAATAGTTATCACTGATTGTTGAAGGAGGGGTGGGAGGGGGATGGAAAGGGGAACACTAATATACAGTATACAATCTGCACACCATCGATCGTGTTCCTCCTCATACTACTCCACTGCACATCAGGAAATTACTCACTCATTAATGATCTCCATGTGTTTTATATCTGAAAATTTGATTTTAAAAAACCTTAGCGGCAGAAGAGGGCATATTTTGTATGTTTCATGTACCGGTACATATTATAATTCTGTGTTGTAGCCCCATAATTGATGCCATTGTAATAGTTGTTGAAAATACTTAACTGCCATACTAGGCTACTCTATTATGGCATTACATAGACCCTTTAGTAATATGTTACAACTTGATTATTGCCATTCTGGTAACAGCAAATGTATGACAGGGGCATTGTCTTTGGCTGTGTCTTAAGGGGTTACATTTTCAATGTTTTCCCGTTTCTTCCTACAGTTAAGACCATTTTCAATCCCGCACCTGCCGCCTCTGACCTGTCCCCAGACTTCTATAAATACTCAGACATCCTGTGCTGCAACGAGACTGAGGTGAGAGAGAGGAAAACAACTGAAGCCTGTTATCACAAACCACAAGCTATTACATACAACAACTGAAAACCAGAGCCATAGAATTCCGAGTTGTGACAACCTTGGTACAAAAAGTCGGTTGGTGACAATTTAACTAGATGAAATAATTGTAGGCAGGAGCTTCCTTTTTGCTAGAGACCAACACAGAACCACTACACAATAAGCAAAGTTGACATAAAAAATAAATTATTAATTAAAATTAATTAGTTATTTTTACTGCACTCTCTATGTTCGACGCTCACTTCCTGGAACTATTTTGGAACTTTGTCAATTGCGATCTGTGTGTCGAAATCTACATGAGCCGCCATCTTTGTTTAAAAAATGTAACACAGTGGTCAATGGAATTGGCCTAACTCTGACTTCCAAGCTCTGCTGAAACCTATTATTACAAACCACAAGCGATTACATTCTGTACAGGCACAACGTAACCTCACGTGGTGCACCAGGTAAATACTAGATGGAGGTGCAGATGCAATTTGTCTTCACTAATCACCACCGCAGCCCTGTTGTCTCTCATTGTTCTGTTGTTTCCCTGTATGTCTGTATTGTCTACATGTTTTCTCATCTGTAAAGCGACTTTGAGTATCGTGAAAAGAGCTATATAAAACTTATGTATTATTATTATTATTATCAATGAGGTAAGAGAGAAAAAAACACCTTTTAAGGGAGCAGGAAGCCCCTTGGCCATGAGCCTTGTTCCATATTATTATCACACATGTCTGACTTGTTTAGTTTGACCAAGAAAATTTGTTCAGGATCCTTCGGACCTCTTGAGATAAATGCTAGGTTAGAGTCTTGGCTGGGTCATGTCCCAACCCTGCCCCCCATCTCTCTGTCCCACTGATTTCCGCTCATCATCTCTACTGAACAAAAAGCCCATAAAATATCTTGGGAAAAAAAGTATTACCCACAGAAAAAACAAGCAATGCCACAAACATTGACAAATTAGGCAAAACATTTGGCAGAGGCTGTGGTCACGTTCCTCCCCAGTCTGCCAACGTGGCTGCATCTCTGTGGGTCATGTGGGCATTGAACAGGGACGGATTGGGACTCCATAGGCCCCTGGGCCAGACAACAAGAAAGGCCCCCCTCCATGGGCCCCTGGACCAGACAACAAGAAAGGCCCCCCTCCATGGGCCCCTGGACCAGACAACAAGAAAGGCCCCCTCCATGGGCCCCTGGGCCAGACAACAAGAAAGCCCCCCCTCAATGGCTGTTGTTAGTTTACAAAATGATTCAGGGTTTTAGGACAGGTGTGAGAGTCTACTTATGTTGTGCGATTTTTTTTAAAAAGATATTTTTTTGGTCTTTTTGACTTTTTATGATAGTACAGTGAAGATGGTGACAGGAAGCGAGTGGGGAGGGAGAGAGAGAGACGGGGATGGGCTGACAAAGGACCCAGGGTGGGAATCGAACCCGGGTCGGCCGCATAGTACACCTATAAGTGTGATTTTAACACAATATTAAAATGCAAATATTATATATCTGCTAGATTCTTGGGCCCCTGGGCTGACTCTTGGGCCCCTGGGCTGACTCTTGGGCCCCTGGGCCTGGGCCCGGTAGGCCTGTGCTGTAATCTGTCCCTGGCATTGAGATCATGGGCTAAAGAGGCCGGGCAGACAGACAGATTTCTGCAATAAGTGATTGTGTCAGGCGCTGGAAAGAGACTGACTGACCAGTGTTAGCAGTGCAGCAGACAGGCAAACAGCTGATCTCATTTTCTCCAAGCGTGACTCTCCATTTAACATACGTACACGGGCACAACCAGTGTCGGCGCTATGGGGGGGCATTTGTAGGCAGTGCCCCCCCTAGTAGCCACTGGTGCCCCAGCACCCAACACAGGACAAAAAAATATATAGGCCTAAAACACTTTTAAAACCATTGCATTATGACTGTTCAATTTTAATATCCTTCACTGCTGTGAATTGGCTTGTTGTATTTTGACGGCCTATAAAAGTACAGTATAATCCTGGACACATATCGCGTCTGCGCTGAATGCGGTGTCCACCTTGCACTAAACAGTCTTGCTTACAGACATATTGGTGTATTGGTAGGGAGGAGGAAGTGTTTTCCAGAGTAGTAGCGCGATCAGCCTATGCAGTAGATAGAAGTAAACGTGACTGCCGCCAGTTCTATGTGGTGAACTTGACTCGAACTTGGTAAAAGGCAGTGCCCCCCTGTTTTTTACCTACGCCCCCCCAAGAGATGTGCGCTGGAGCCGACTCTGGGCACAACACAAGGGCAAGGGCATGACACAAGCGTTGACCCTGTTCACTCTTGTTGGGAGACAGCATCAGGAAGTGCTGTTTTGCAGGTTTAATAAAAAAAAAAACTAGAAATGCACTCTAAGTGTGCAGACCTCCGCCAAGGAAGCATTTCTGCCTTCTTTTTGTGGAGTTAGAAACTGGCATGTCAAAATTCACCCTATCTTGCAATGGTGAAGAATCTTTGAAAAGAATTCTTGGATCGGGATCTATTTGTTAAGCACATTGAGCTACTTGTCTTTTATGAATTGTGCTATACAAATAAAGTCATTATTATTATTATTATTATGTTGTTATTATTATTATTTTATTATTTCATTAAAGGATAGTTACTCTACCTCTGTCTGCAGGCAGAGATTCTGACGGGTAAGGCGGTGAGCAATATAGAAGATGCCGGAAGGGCCGGGGTCGAGCTGCTGGCTCGGGGTTGCGGCTCCGTCATCGTCACGCTGGGATCTCAAGGCTGCGTGGTGCTGTCGTCACAAGACTCCAGCCCCACACACATTCCAACAACCAAGGTCACCGCTGTTGATACGACGGTAAGAAACACATCCAGGGAGGGACTACTTTTTATTCTACTTCACGACCTTGTGTTTCCAAATTGTGTCCACTGTTAACTTAACGTAACTACTCCTCATACGTGCTGCTGGTGACAGTTCAAGTGTTTTAAAAGGCCTCAGATGCTTTTGATACACTCCATTGGCTTTCTACTGTATAAGCATAATTTTATCTTGCTGTGTATTACATCTTGTGCAAATTATGCCAATGTGTATAATATTAATCCAATTTATCAAACCATTTTCAGAAAACACTGATCCTGATTCCAGACATATCAGTTCACTGCGAAATAACTGAAGTGCATATGCACATAAGTAGATTTCATAATAGGGTTTGTTACCTTGCTTCTTCAACCAGACGGTCCTCCTCTTCTGTTGTCTCCCGTGTGTGTTGTTGTGTGTGTCTCAGGGGGCCGGCGACAGCTTCATCGGAGCGTTGGCGTTCTACCTGGCGTTTCAGCCGTCTCTGACTCTGGAGGAGATGTGTCGCCAAGCCAACGTGGTCGCCAGCCTGTCAGTCCAGAAAGAGGGAACGCAGACCTCCTTTCCCAGCAAGAAGGACTTCCCTACGCCTGTAACCTACTGACCTCATAACCACATGGACCTGCCAGCAGCACAATGCCTATTGTATAGCTTAGTCACCTTATAACCTGGAGGACTTCCCTGCACAACTCCAATAGCATACACACACATTACTGACCCACAATCACAGTCATTGTGTAGTACAATTAACTGCTGGCAGTAAGATGAAATTTCCATGGGGTTGTGTGCACAATACGATTACTCTTCCTAAATGTGTATTTCTGCTGTTGATTAATTGATTGCCAATGAACTAATTGTCATTTCTGAAATGGTTTGAGATGACTGGTATTGGTTAAGGCTTGTGATTTTCAAGCAGTTGTACAGTAAGCATACAGTTCATTGTTCATTCATTTTTCATTGAGGGAAATTATTTGCACTCAACCTAGAGCTTTGTACGGCCCTGAATGCAAAAAATAGACTCTGAGCCAATCATAAGACTGATTGACTATCAAACAGACTACCGGTAGTATTTTTATTTTAAAGAACTTTTATGTTAAAACTAAGCTTGATGTAATTTAATATGTTTTCTGGAAGAATTTTATTTACCGATATTAGCTAATTGGAAAAAGATGTAATACACCTGTTGGAAATGCACCAAAAGCCAAGTGAGGGGAGTCGTTTTGCAAAACGCAGCAAGTTCTGAAATATCTGCACTGTTCTTCAAGTTCTGCACTGAAATATCTGTTAACCCATTTATGCCTGATGTTGCGTACGTATACCATGCATTGGTATACTAGGCGCCCGGAGCGACATAGACGCTGCATTCAGGCCCTTGAAATGTCTTATTTTTATTAAAAATGTTTGAGCTGAATGATCACATTCTAATGCAAGATGAGGGTCCTAGGTTTTACATGCAACTTTTTTCCATGTTCATTTCTGTGCTTCGGATGCTGTGATATTTAGGTTTTTACAGGCTGAGGGCACCTTTTCCCCAAGAGGGCTTAGGAATTCAGCAGGCGTTTTTTTGCAGGTGCCTTAGGCTTAAATGGGTTAAACAGGTTTAGTAATTCAAACATACAAGGTGCCTTCATATGATTAAATTCTGACAACAAACTGAAATGACACTTGTTTGTTATTGTCATTATTATTATAAAATGTTTTATTCATTCACATGAACATTCTTGATGGTTTTTATGCTTGATCACTTGTCTTGGTAGACTTCAGTAAAGTTAAAGAATCGCTTCAAGTCTACCAGAAATAAGACAGAGAAGAAAAAAAAAACCACATATCATAAATATAAACAAAAAATGGACCATCAGCAAAGACAGTGACAGCAAAGTAAAGTCTGTTGTTGTCGCTGACAAACACTAAGCTCATACACCTGGCACAAGCATTGAGGCGGATGGAAACTGCTGAGATGCCTCAATCCACCTTGTAGACCATGTCAGGTGTTCAACCGTCTCTACAGGGACCGGATCTTCTTCTTTTCGAAGAACAGCACATGCTTGTTGACTGAAGTAGAAAAAAAAAATGCTGATTAGTACAAATAAAATAATACTAATAACTTTGTTTTTATATGGTGCACTTCAGGGTGCGATTTGTCAGAACACCAGAAGGGGGGATATGTTTCAGATTTAAAGCAATATCAATGGGGTTATATTAAACTATGATTAAATCACCCTGGTGCCTTTCATGAAACCCAAGGACGCTTGCTTTACAAAAGGAGATGAGGCAATAATACCATAGGTACATAATCAATTGGTGAATATAAAACACTGAAAGAAAAACCATGGTGGCACATAAATAACAGAGAGTGAAGCTTGCATATTCATCATTGAAAGTGCAGTCTTTTTACATGATTTACCTCTTAACTTCACCTGGTTTACTCCTGAACCAGCTTCTTAGTATAGGCCCCTGGAGTTACTTTGAGCAAATTAAGCAATATAATAGGTAAATTGACTGCATTTACATAGCGCCTCTCCACTCCTTCGAGCACTCAAAGCGCTTAACATCATTGTATGCCTCACATTCACCCATTTATACTCACATTCACACACAGGTGGCAGTGTCTGCCACACAGGGTACCACCCTGCCACCAGGAGCAACTTGGCGTTAAGCACCGGTATCTTGCTCAAGGACACATCGATGGGGTCATGCAGAGCGGGGCTCGAACCTGCAGTCTTCTAGTTGTCTAATGCAGTGGTTCTTAACCTGGGGTGTGGGCATACCATGGGGGTGCGCCAGAAATTTCAAGGGGGTGCGCGGAATTTTGGTTGTGTTGAGGTTGTGACCAAAATTGTGCTTGCAAACATTATAATTAGGCCAAATTAAGAGCAAATTAAAACATATTTTGGTCCTGATTTTAAAGTCATGAAGGTACTGATTAATCGCTCAAGCAAGATTCATTGCAATTCATCATTTTTTGTGAGAACACATGTAGTTTGGGTTGGGTTTGGGTTGGTGGTGTGCGGCTTGTCATCGGCACAGGGAGGGGAGTGCGTTAGGAATGGCAACTGAGCACCCATCCTCTCAGTGGTATTCATCTCAACACCCCCCTATGCCTCCCTAACTCCCCCTGGGGGGCTGTAAAGCCCTTGTTGAGAAACACTACCATAATACATAAATATGACCAGTTCTCACCGAGGGGGTCGTGCTTCCTCAACACCATCTTGTCCTTGAGGCGCGGCCTCTTGACGTTGAAGCAGTAGCCAGTTCCCGCCGCACTCAGCATCTGCACCAGGATGGTCCTGGAAGAGGAGAGGAGAACCACATAACACCATCACATCATCACTCAACACACGACACAACCTTATTGGTTTAACAATAACAATAATAACTTCCAGGATGGTCCTTGAGGAGGAGAAGCACACCATCGCATCATCACTCAACACACAACCTTATTGGTTTAACAATAACAATAATAACTTCCAGGATGGTCCTTGAGGAGGAGAAGCACACCATCGCATCATCACTCAACACACAACATGACTGGGTTAAGAATAACTTAATTTGTAAAGAGTTATTACCGGTAGTTATTATTATCATCATCAACCCACGGCTTTATTTGTTTGATAATAACTTATATACTTACTTTAGAATTATTATCATCATCACATTATTGTATTACTGTCTTGAAAAAGTTATTATTATTGTTATTATCATCAACCTTATTTGTTTGACAAGCAAAATGTATTGGCATAAATAACCAGAATATGTAAACAATTGCACTTACTTGGATTTGCTCTTTGCCACTGAAAAGTAAGAGGAAGAATAAAATGTTTAGTCTGCATTTTGCAAAAAGGAAAACATCACTAATAATCTCACTGATGTGTGTTGTTATGCTAGCACCAGAGAGAGGTTGCGTTATCATTCACAGGCATTCAGTTGCTTGCTCTTGAGTGTAGGCTACCACCAGTAGGCCTGTTTACATTGCATATATAATGGGCCAATAGAATTACTACGGTGGTTTACTGGTGATACAGAAAGAGGTGGAGGGTCACCCCCCTTTGTGTCTTATCAATCCCAGTAATGCAACATGTCTGGGCAGGCAATGCTTAGGTGCCCTTATTGCTCATGAATAGTATGCTTACTTTATGCTATCAAGTTTTCACAGTAACCTTTTATAGAAGGATAGCCACACTGTTGACATTTCAAAAGGTAGTAGGTCCAAACTTCGTTTAGCAGCTTTGTCCACAAGAAAACCTGAAATCAATGCCCTTTTCTAACACTTCTAAGCGACCACTGTCAAAGGCGGCATCGGACAGATTTGCTACGACATGAAAGGAGCATCATGAACCAGTGATCATGCTGGACGTGCGCACTTACGGTTCACAGTTGTCAGAAACATCTTCAATAGATCCGTAGTAGGACTGCCCGTATGATATTTGCAGTTAATGCCCTGATTGGGCTAAATTATACAACAGTATTCCAATGTGAAACAGGAGACATCAGGAGCTCGCCATGTTTGTTGCTGGAACCAAACCTCTTCCTGTGTGAATTTCTGTGGATCTGAATCAACTTTAGAATAGCGCCACTATGTGGATTGGCGTGTAAGTCCCACACCATAAAAATATAAAACAACAGTCTGTGTTCAACTGCAATTCATTTGTATTACATAGCACTAAGTGTAATTGTTATATTATATAATATAATATATAAGTTTTAGTTAGTGCTGAGTGGTACCCAAGTACCTGACTGAGCTGGCAAAGTTCATGAAGTTAGCTATTTTTGACAGATGTTAACATTGTGCCATACAAGTCATTCTTTGATCAGGGTGGTGTATCTGTTGACCTACTTATGCTATGTACTACACCGGAGGGTCAATCATAATAAATGAATACACAATGGGATGTAATATTTCAGATTCTGATTTTTTCTCTATTTGCACATCATGTCCTTGCTTGTAGAGAGTTTGTCTGGCAAATAAAATCATGAACTTGAAGTCAGTCATAAATGTTGAAGATACTTTATTAATACTTTATTAACTTATTTACAAACAGATAGGTGGTGTTAGAAAATGGGAGACAAAGAAAGAAATGATGGATGTAAAATTGATGGATTTCGTCCCAGATGGTTCATGTGTGCCTCCAGTCAATCTTTTCATCCAGAATGGCATCAAGAGATTCCTAGAGGACAGCAAAGAGGCATGTTGTTGTTATTTTCATCATCATCACCATCATTACTACTATTATTATTATTATTATCCAAAGCGACTTTAAGTTATTTGCAGGGTATTTGTTAGAGTCCCTGGAGCAACGTGGGGTTAGGTGCCTTGGTCAAGAACACTTCAGCCATGGAGTGTGGTAGGGACTAGAAGGGTGGGATCCAAACCTGTAACCCTCTGATCGTTAAGCCCATCCAAGAAGCGATTTATGGGGGCGCCGGCGCCATGACTGGCTGCCTGGTTTCTATGGCAACAATAATTGCCATCTATGCTAAGGAATTCTGGTAACTGCATCAAAATAACAACATGAATAAAGTGACTTGGATTGACGATGTCAGACATTGACTTAAGCCCATCTCCTTGACCACTAGGCCACTGCTGCCCCATGTTAGAGATAGCACAGATAAATCACATCAATAACACTGACCTCGAACAGAAACACATGTGCACTCACACCAGGGGTGGAACCTAACATTTTTCCCCACCAGTCACTGTGGCAGGTAGATTTTGAAATCTACCAGTCACTCACAATTTTTACCAGTCACCATTTTTACCAGTTCATATTCAACTGTTCCAAACATTATAATGCCAAGTAAGATCATTTTCTAATAAATACTTTTGTGGTCATTAAGTCAGTTATTGTGATGCCAATAACTCTTTTAATTTCCAATTTGCTTAAACCTTTGATGCTACGGATAACTCAGCGTGAACCCGGGCGCCTGTACAAAAATGTCACCCATCAAGGTGACTGGTGGGTTGACGTATTTCACCTGCCAAAGGCCAAATTCACCCGTCATTGGCAGGTGGACGGGTGCTTATTTCCATCCCTGACGCACACACACGCACACTTACCAGTTCGCTCTTGCATTCTGCTACAGCCAGTCGAGCCAGGGGAATGCTCTGTGGAAATCATACAATCAAAATCAATAAACAGCAGAAAAGAGAAAAAAAAGAAAAAAGCAAACCGCAAGGACAATTTCATTCCAACACAGAATGCTACTTACAGGGGGGAGGCCGTGGAAGGCCTGCAGTTTCCTCTTAAAAGGCTCCATCTCTTGCTTCAGCACCGTCAGTTGCTGAGGGAAGGACGCAACAACAACAACAAACACAAAAAACAACATGATTAGCATTAATTATTAGTTAATTATAATACCCTTGCATAGTGATTCCGTATCGTGACTACGTATCACGATTAATGACGATTCGCTTCAATATCGACCCACAGCCCTACTTGATGGAGTGATGTGTGTAATATAATACCTCTGACATCTCCTTGATGAGTGATGTGTGTAACATTAGAGTGATGTGTGTAACATTGGAGTGATGTGTGTAATATACCTCTGACATCTCCTTGATGAGTGAAGTGTGTAACATTAGAGTGAAGTGTGTAACATTAGAGTGAAGTGTGTAACATTAGAGTGAAGTGTGTAACATTAGAGTGAAGTGTGTAACATTAGAGTGAAGTGTGTAACATTAGAGTGAAGTGTGTAACATTGGAGTGATGTGTGTAACATACCTCTGACATCTCCTTGATGGAGTGATGGGTGAGTGATGAACTGACATCTCTGGACACCAACTGGTCCTGAAATGAAAAAAAAAGAAAAAAAGAAAAAAATGAAAAAACAAAAACAGTTTAACAGCGATGTCAAAATATCTATTCATACAATGCGCCATTAAGGAAAGATATTGCTCAATACTGGCAACTGTGGACAGGGAAGCCGACAGGGGGGAGTAAGGGTATGGAGTAAGGGTTGCAGGGCAAGTTTGAATCCCAGATCAGGCATGGCTGATGTGCCACTTCTTCAGCAAGTCACTTTACCTCACACAACCCTGCAGGTGCCTGCTCCTGCACCTTATCTTCAACCGAACAGGCTGGCGTGTTCACGCCGCAAAATAGTCTGAGTGTTCGGTGACCGGGTTCGCGATGTAAAACGAAAAATACTTGGAACACCCAATGAAAATTGAATTTTTTGCCTGTCTACACCTCACAATAAGAAACTGAATTTATGCACTTAAGCATCACTGGCATCAAGTGAGTTAACAGGGAAAACAAAACTAACGTACCTGAGCGTTCTTTATCCTGAGAGTCATGCATGTTCAGAGATTTGATGTGTGTAACATCTGAGTGAAAGTGTATCTAAATTCTCTCATGGTAATAAAACCCACACACTGTATGCGCATGAACCACTGTATGTATGTGTATAACAAAACAAAACTGACGCACTTAAGCATCATTGGCATCAAGTGAGTTAAAGGGTACACGGATGCATTGACTTTCACTAGCTTAGCGACATATTCCCTCTTTTAACTTCTCTTAAAGCAAGACAACAGCTTAACATGAAAAATAAGACACTTTACCACCTTTATAAACCCCAGCCAACAATTTTAACTGCATTAAGCCCCAAAATAGTGGCATACCCCTTTAACAAGGAAAACAAAACAACCGTACCTGAGCGTTCTTGATCCTGAGCGTCAGCTCCTGGTGCTTCCTGTCCAGGAAGTCCATATTCAGCAGCTTCTCGTCCGTCTCCACAGTCTCCACGTCCTGACACGCCTGCGTCTCTGAGATGGTTCTGGAGAAAAACATGCAAACATATATTAAAATTTGATGAAAAAAAAAATAGAGATAAACTAGAAGACAAACAATGAAAGTCACCGTCAAGTCCAATCTTTTAGAACTGTAACATATTGAAAAAAACATCTGCGTTATTATCGGGCAAGTTTTACCCATCGGACCGATGTCTGATGTGTTGAGAAATGTCAAATATCGGCCAATACCGATACATCTGGCCGATACATCGTGCATCCCTAAGCAACATTGCAGTAACATGCAGTAACACATTGCATACAAATTCATTTTGAATTAACAACGGCACAACTTTTAAAATACTACACCGTATATAAAAGTATACATGTGTGTGTATATTATTTTGTGTACGTGTTAATTATGTGTTATGTGTGAATCTTTCTAGTCCAGCTTTTTAAACGTTTCAGGGTTGGGATGCTGGTAAAAGCACAGAAAACTGAAATTTAAAATCTAAGGCTGAATGTCAAGGGTATGTAATGCATTATGTAGCGTGATGTGCAATGTCAAATGTGCCATCCGTATATACGTAGATTGACAATAAAGACATGCCAGATGGACTGGTGTAGAAATCATCTTCACTTTTGAAACTGGTGTGAAATGGCCAGAGATTACATTTATTGCTATTAATGTAAACATGGCCGCAGTCTTTGCTGAAGGTAATAGACTTCCCTCCTGTACTTACTTGACTAAGCTCTTCTGGGAGGTGTGTATGTCTGCCTTCCTCCTCTCCAGACTGCTGAGTTTATTCTGCAGCCTCCGGTTCCTCTCGTCCTCCTCATGAAGTCGTGCAGTTTGGTTGTAGACACATGACATCAGGCTGCTCGCGAACACAGCACAACACATTACAACACACTACATTACATTTAGCTGACACTTTTATCCAAAGTGTAAATATGGAGATTATTGGATGACCCAGAACTGATATTGTTGTTGTTACTGTTGCTGTTATCTGGTAAAAGTTGACTTAAGGGGACATCCCCCACCCCCCTATTCCATGTGGTGGCTCAAACACCTGGGGTGCCACTGGCCCTGACAAGACAAAGGGACACTTTTGGGGGTGGGGGGTTGCCGTATATAAGCTCACCTTAGAAATTCCTCTGGGAGTCTCATCAAACCTCTGAATGGGGCTCCAACCTCTGTCTTTCTCTCCCTCTCTCCCTCTCTCTTTCTCTCTCTCTGTCTATCTATCTTGGGTAAACTGTATTTGATTTCACTGTATCCTATTTAACCTACAGTAGCGTTGAGTTAAATGTAATGTTACCTTGCAGTTGATAATTAAATTGTCATATAACTTTCATTCATTTGTATCTCCTCATCTGTATCATGCCATTTGCCTTTCCTGTGTCTTAAGTCAAGTTAACACTGCTTCTGTTTCAAATGCCCACTCCTTTCCGTCGTTGGTTAGGAATAAAGTGGAGGGAAAAGTTTTTATACTTTTACAGAAGTGACTTACAGACATTACAGGGTAACTGTATATGGTACGGTCACACTGCTCCCTTGGGGCGCCATTTGCAGCTGCCTCCTTGCAAGGTGAGGCATACATGCAATTTTTTGTGTGCAGTGTGCACTGTGAAGTGCTGTGTCACAATGTCAATGGGAGTTTCCCAGGTGGGCTTTCATAAAGCCAGGGTTCCCACTCCAAATCAGATTTAAAAATCGTTTTCCATGACTTTCTGTTAAAAGGAAATACCCAACGTCATGATGAGATTTTTTGTTCTAAAAAGGAAAGGGGTCAATTTTTGATGGCCTGTCTTTGAAATGGCCATTTTCAGCCAACCCCAGAATATTATTTTGCATTCAAGAATTTTTGACCAGCAAGTAAACCAGCACACTCCAACTTATATTGTCATTGTGACATAGCACTCCACAGCAAGGGGGCAGCCCCAAATGGGGCCCCATGGGGAGCAGTGTAGCGAGACAGTACCAGGCTCAGGGTACCTCAGTCATGGAGGAGGATGGGGAAGAGCACTGGTTAATTACTCCCCCCACTAATCTAGCGGGGCGGTAGTCGAGCCGGCAACCTTTGGGCTACAAGTCGGACACCCCAACCGCTTACCTATGACTGCCCATACATTGTCAGTTGTACCATGACATGATATACTTTAAAGCTTTAAGTCCTCTGCAGTGCTCCTGCCTCACCTGCCCACGTTGGTGTCCTTGAGTTTGAATTCTTCTACGATGTGCACTAAAGCCTTCAGACAGGAACCCAGGGGCTCCTCCTGCAGGTCAGAGGATGCACGTTCACCCAGAACGAAGTCAAGCAGGTCTTGATGGTAGACTCCTGATGAGGAAATTGATACAGTAATCAGACTGCTGGGATCAAACAGGCCATATAGAGTACGTTTTAATATGCGACCTTGCCTCCTCCACTCGCGCTTGTCTCCTCGTCCCGCCTCCTGGCCCCTCCTCCGTGGAGAAAACGATAAAGTTTCCCAGCTGTCAGCCTAGCCACAACAACTTTTGAGGGACTGTTTTTTTATTCACCATCCCAAATTGCAAATGAGAAAAAGACTCTACAATTGAGCTGTTGTCAGTGATGTCATCATGACATATTACTTCCTGGTACGAGGAGAGAAGCAAGTGGAGGAGGCAAGGTCGCATATTGCAACACACTCATTGTCGTTCTAAATGCATGCTCACTGTTGATAAATTCGCCACTGTGCATTCTTAGTAATTTTGTGTGCTATAGGTCACCCATTGAAATTGGGTTTCACACAAGATGTTAGATGTTTGTATTGCATTGCAGCTAGCTTGTTAAATGTTTTTATATTGTGTATTACTTAATTCAACACGTGTTGTCCTTTGGATTGTTGCTGTTATGACCTTATTTTCAAGGCCCCAATATTGGTGCCGTCAATGCATGCAATGTATTGTGAGAGCATGTGAAACGTCTTGTACCTTCAACTTTATATTCTTCTGTCTTCTGCTTGAAGTCCTCCACCAGGAGTTCTGTCTCCTTGCATCGCTGCTCGCTGTTCTTTGACAGCTTGTGCAGAATGTCAAGAGTGCTCTTGTTCACTTCAAACCAGGGCACCTGTTCTTCTCCAAGCACCACTTTCAGCCACTCACTCACCTGTCAAGTGAATAACAAACAACCAAAAAACATGGACATTAAACTTGTATATTATTAATATCTTCAACATGGTAGTCAGCACGTCTCAATTACTATGTCAAAGCTAGACAGCAATAGAAATTTTCCTTCACAATTGCAGTTGTTACAGACATGCACCAGACGAAGCGAATGGACCTAGACCCTACTGTTGTCTTGGCATGACAGTTCTGTGACCTCAACAGCTCGTAGTGGCAATTTTAGATGTTAAGATTCCAATAATTTCAACAACGGTAAAATCTGATGTATAAACTGTGACATCCTTATAGCCAACAACACCCATTTATAGGGCTCTCAATTTCTCACCATCCTCGCTTCCACTTCAGTGCTGCAACTCATGATGATCCCAGAGAACTGTGCGTAAAACCACGAAAATAGCTCATGCCAACACACCGAGACGTTTCCCACTGATATTTTTATGAAAATCAAACAGATATAATAGACAGACACACACCTCTTTGCTTTTTTCGCACATGCTGGTTCCAAACGGAGAAGAAAAGGCCAGTCGAAATTTCAAAACAATCTTTTTTTTGGACACTCCCGCCAGCCGCCTTTTCCTCTGTGCGTCATGTACAGCAAGTCCAATGCTGCAATTTATTATCGCCCTCTGCTGGACTGAAGTAGACAAGCACTTTTTGGACATTCCTCAAGAACCACCAGAGACTTCATGGACCTGAGACACAGCTGGCTGGCCCTATCCCTCTGTGTGTTTCTTAGTATGTCTGGAATCTCACTGTTTTGGTCATTGCATCCAATAACATATGCACTGTAGCTATTCTGAAAGGGCATCCATGATATCAGCATTACTGTTTATCTCAAAATTGATCTCAAAACCAGTGAATATTATCCCCTATTTATTTTAATGTGGTATGTCCAGTGTCTAGTGTCTATGTGTTGTCGTATGTCTTGAGGAGATGTAAAATGTTGACCACTTGAGTTTCCCCCAGAGGGATAATAAAGTTTACCTTGTCCTTGACGTTGAATACTACTGGAGATTCAATAGACTTTTCAAACCAAATATTTACACAAATATTATATAAACATCACTTAAATATTGAGTGGGATAAACACAGTAAAAAACATCCTTGCAATTCATCATATTCCCCTTGAACACTAGATCAGATTACATGTGTGCGAAACTTGAAAGCAGCAGTAAACAAATGTAATATTTACTATTGGTTGAGGAATGTCATTGTATGTAATAGATAATGCATTTATAAAAAGTGAAGCACACACTCCCAGTACTTTGAGATTCATAGAGAACACCACTGAACAAAACATCGGTGTCTTTAGTCCGGTAGATGAGATACTGAAATTAGACAATGAAATCAAGTGTTTGGCGCACAGGCAGAGGGACAATATGGCATGATCATAGAGCTCAATCTGGGTTTTCCGCTTCGCTAATAAGAACATATTTCAAACTCCATAATAGACTCTTTACAGTGAAGAGATTGAATATACTTTATTATATTGATACTACATGACAAAATAAAGTATTTAACAATATAATACAAAACTGACCAAAAATACAAAAAAGAAGTGTCCTCAATCCACGATTAGGCTCATGAATAATAATATTTCTTTTCACATCTTCTTCATGCGTTTCTTTGCTCGCTGGTTGAAGACGGGCGAACTGCCCATCAGTGAGTCTGCAGAGTGGGATCCATAGCTGCCGTCTGAGGCGCCGCCAGGAGAGGGCGCTATAACGCCGGCCTCGCTCATGGTGGACATGGGGCCCCCTCCCTCCTCGAACACGTCACCCCCCAGAGGGGCCCCCGGCACCTGGCCCTCCTCCGCGTCCTGAGGCTCCATCTTCACCTGTGACAGGTGCCACAGCGGAGACGCACTGGCTACAGCACCTGAGGTACAGATAGATAGATAAAATAAATAATAAATAACTGTATATAGAACCATATTGTAGAGCCGAGCCCCTTGAGTGGACTGTGTGTGTGTGTGTGTTTCCCCAAAGGATACCCCCTCTGTCTATCTGTATGTGTGAATGGTGAATGTGTGTGTATCTGTGCGCGTGAATGTTGTTCCCCACTCCCTTGTGTGTCTTCTAGAATTTTGTGTGTGCCAATCAGTTTTGGGGTGGGTTTTGATTGGGGGGAGGTGTCCGGGCAGGAATAGGTAAGGGATTAGATAGGACCGATATTGATAAGGGGCGGGGTTATTGAGAAGGGATCAATAACGTTCATTAATTGTAAGCAGAGCTGAGGAGAACTTAATTAAGGGCAGACGTGTGACAGTGTGACAGCGAGTTTATTAACCGTTTAGGGTAGTGTTTGTTATTTTCGGGTGGACACCTCCTTTTGCCCAGGTTTAGACTGTGAAAGGCCAGGTAATAAAGAAAACGCAACACTGTATCTGCTGCCTCCAACATCCTTTTTGAAGTGGCTACCGCTTGGCGCTACAATATCATACAAGGCATGCAGTATTTAACAAATGGGAAAAAACATCAATATTAAAGACAAGAAACAAACAAGGAAGAATAGCAAAAACACAAAAGAAGACGACATAAATGGAGATTGTAGAGGCATAAGGTCCACATAGGTTGGGCCCAGGATTCTTAGAGGCATAAGGTCCACAGTGGTTGGGTCCAGGATAAAGTGATAAATAGTCACACTGAATTTGGGCGCTCAGATGTGGCCCCTGGTGGTAACAGGGGTGAGGAAAAACTCCCTTTTAGATAGATAGATAGATAGATAGATAGATAGATAGATAGATAGTCACACGGAGAGAAAGAAAGACAGAAGTCAGGCCAATTCAAGTAGAGGAGGTAGAGAGATGGAGAGGGCTACCGCAAAGCAGCATGGGATTTCTCAGACTACATATTGCAGATTGGGCGGTTTCCCACCCAATTAGGCTGTCTAGGTAAAAAGGGCATTGGGCAGGTCATATGGGGCACCTAAGCCACGCCCTCTACTTCCTGGTTCATGGGGCAGAGGGAGTCAAAAAATTGAATGGAAATAAACGAGGTGAGTCGTGGTGGATTTGTGGTGCATAATTGGAGGTCCAAGGCTTGGACTGAAAACCCACTCATTTCAAGCCCAGTAATTATTTTTTGACTCTCTCTGCCCCATGAACCAGGAAGTAGAGGGCGTGACTTAGGTGCCCCATTATATGACCATAGAACTAAATAGAATTTGGTTCAAATTGGGCGAGATTCCGTGCCTCGAGGCAGTTTTTGAGCTTTTTTGTGCTGGAAATAAACCCTCACATCTGGCAACCCTGAGTGCCTGGTGCCTTACCCGCGACATGAGGCGAGTTGTCCGCGTCGAGCGCCGCCGCCATCCTCTCACCGGAGGTGCCCAGCACTCCGATTGGCAGAGCCTGGTCACCTGACGCCAGGTCGGCCTCGGGCTCCTCGCTGACGGGGAACGCGATGTCGCTCAGGGGCTCGTCCTTCACCCGCGTCGGCTTCGAGTCCTCCAGCGCCTTCTCAGGGTTCACCACCCTCTCGTACTCCTCAGACAAGTCTCTGGTGACCTGGTATCAATCAATCAATCAATCAAGATGTGTTAATATTAGCACAATATCACCACTAAACAGTTGACTCAAAGTGCATACACATACACATTCACACAGAAGGTCTGGAGGCTGCACACACACACACACACACACGCACGCACGCACGCACGCACGCACACGCACAAGCAACGCGCACACACACTAGTTGAAGGGGTTAAAAAAAACAGAGAAGCAACAATGAAATGCATAAGCCCGCTACCATTGGGCACATAACCATTTAGGCAACCTTCAAGTTGCACTTGAAGATGCTGGCTATTACACCTCACCTGTAGCTTAGAGGTGTGGTAGTCTAGTCCAGGGGATCCCAAACTTTACCACGACAAGCCCCCCCATATACCAGTAGATTCCAGCCAAGGCCATGACATGAACCGTACCACAATATTTTTTCTGTGCACCCGGTTTCACAACTCGAAGTTGGTTCATTCCTATTCAAGTACTACAGAAAGCATAACACATAGTCCCTATGTACACATTGTAAGAAGAAAATGATTCCACTGGGATTGTTTATCTTATTTTTGGTTTATTTTGCTTACTCAAGTTATTCAATCTATTAAATTATTCATTTTATTTTGCTACATTTTTCTTTCCAGCCTGCCGCAGCCCCCCCCTGGCATACCCTCGCGGCCCCTCTGGCATTCCCAGCTTGCTTCGGATTTCAGGTCCCCGGCCCCCATTTTGAAAACCTCTGGTCTAACCTCACCTGCACCATGTAGGAGTAATAGTCTAGTTTTACCTGCAGCATGTAGGTGGGTGGTTGGTCGTCTACCGGTGTGGTTGTGTAGTTTTACCTGCATCATGTAGGTGCGATAGTCTAGAGGTGTGTGGTAGTCTACAGGTGTGGTAGTCTAGTTGTACCTGCAGCATGTAAGTGTGGTAGTCCTTGATGCGGCTCTGCCAGAAGCGCTGCAGAGCCATGACGCTGCCGATGCCCACCTCATGGAACACCTGCTCCACCACGTCGGGGAAGGGGGTGGCGCCCTGCTGCGCCTCGCGGTCCACCGCCGTGCGGAACAGCCAGCTGGACACAATCATAAAGGGTTTTATTATTATTATTTAGAAAAGAGAGATATCCTGCTCCGCACTCCTGTACTTCACAAGTAGCACCTAGTGGTGTATTCAAGAACTGACATATCTGGCCTTGCCAGTGACCATCGGGAAAGACCGGATGACGACCATGAACAGAATGGTGACGACTGGAGAGACAGTTGGCAGCTCGGAAAGACGGCAACCGGGGCAGCAAGGGTTAGCACCCCGAACTGCAGCTTCTGTGAAGGAGCACCCAATCAAGCTACGATGAACCCTACTGAACCATACCCCCAGGGATTCCCGAGAGGGGGGGAGGATGAGAATCCCAATCGGACGGATTTACCGGCACTGACCCTGGCAAACGGACAATCGACAATGAGCACAGTCTGCATCTGCGGCAAGGTTTGCAAAAACCCGACAGGTCTGAAAATCCATCAGACCAAGATGGGCTGCCTGAAGGGAGGAAGAGTGAAGCAACGCACAGGAGCAGTGGCTAGCACTACAGACAAAGTGCTTGTCACAAACCCTGGTCAGACGGAGGAGGAGCCAGGCCCGGAGTCACCCCACAGTGTCCGGAACCTCCAAGCTGCACCAGTCCTCCCGCAGGGTGGAACACCAGAACACCGCCGGGTCAAGTGGCCTGCCGCAAACAACAAGGAGTGGCTTCACCTGGACATGGACCTAGACAACATCATGGAGACTGTGAAGGGCGATGTGGACCACAAGCTCCAGGCTATGTGCACCTTGATAACATCGATGGGCGCTGAGCGCTTTGGTGTGTCTGAGAAGCCTGCGAGAAGGGAAGCATCGAGACCCAACCGGCGGGAATTCAAGATCAGCCAACTGAGGCAGGAGCTGAAGACCTTGAAGCGCCAGTTCAGGGCAGCAAACGAGGAGGAGAGAGGCGCCTTGTCCGAACTCAGGCAGATCTTGAGGAGCAAGCTAATCACACTCAGGCGAGCTGAATGGCACAGGAGGAAGGGGAAGGAGAGGGCCAAGAAGCGGAAGGCATTTATCACCAATCCCTTCAGCTTCACTAAGCGTCTATTGGGGCAAAAGAAGAGTGGCAACCTGACGTGTCCTGTAGAGGATATTAACCACCACCTCAGAACCACCTTCAGCGATCCTTTAAGGGAGCAAGACCTAGGCCCCTGCGAGGTCCTGGTAAAGCCGCCAGAACCTGTGGTGCAGTTCAACACCGCAGAGCCTACCCTGAAAGAGGTCAAAGATGCAGTGAAGGCCGCAAGATCAAGCTCCTCCCCTGGCCCCAGCAAGGTCCCATACAGAGTGTACAAGCAGTGTCCCAGGCTGCTTGTGAGACTCTGGAGGATCTTAAAAGTGATCTGGCGCAGGAAGAAGGTTGCCGCCCAGTGGCGTGCTGCAGAGGGAGTCTGGATCCCAAAAGAGGAGGATGCTAGCAACATCGACCAATTCCGCATCATCTCGTTGCTCTGCGTCGAAGGGAAGATCTTCTTCAAGATTGTGTCCCTCCGGCTAACAGACTTCCTCTTGAAGAACGGTTACATAGACACCTCAGTACAGAAGGGTGGAGTCCCAGGTGTTCCAGGATGCCTAGAGCACACCGGTGTGGTCTCGCAGCTCATCCGGGAGGCAAAGGCAAGCAGAGGAGATTTGGCAACACTCTGGCTGGACTTAACCAACGCCTATGGATCCATCCCCCACAAACTCGTGGAAACAGCGCTGACAAGACATCATGTGCCACTAGCCATCACCAACCTCATCCTGGACTACTATAACAACTTCCAGTTGAGGGTAACATCGGGATCGTCAACATCTGCCTGGCAACGCCTGGAGAAGGGTATTATTACAGGCTGCACCATATCGGTGCCACTCTTCTCCTTGGCGATGAACATGATCGTGAAGTCGGCTGAGGTGGAATGCAGAGGCCCTCTGTCAAAATCCGGAACGCGGCAACCCCCAATAAGAGCATTTATGGACGACCTCACAGTCACCACAACATCTGTGCCTGGTTGTAGATGGCTACTGCAGGGACTTGAGCGGCTCATCTCTTGGGCAAGGATGAGCTTCAAGCCTGCCAAGTCCAGGTCGCTGGTCTTGAAGAAAGGCAAGGTGGCCGACCGGTTTCGCTTTGCAATAGGAGAAACCTCAATTCCATCAGTGACGGATAAACCCGTGAAGAGCCTGGGCAAGGTCTTTAACAGCTCCTTGAGGGACTCCGATGCACTCAAGCAAACCAAGGCTGACCTGACTGTGTGGCTCACAGCCATAGACAAGTCGGGGCTGCCAGGAAAATACAAGACCTGGATTTACCAACACGGAGTCCTGCCAAGACTCCTTTGGCCCTTGCTTGTCTATGAGGTGCCCATGTCAATGGTGGAGACGCTGGAAAGAACCATCAGCCAGTTTCTGCGCAGGTGGCTGGGGCTCCCTAGATCCCTCAGCAGCATTGCGTTATATGGCCATTCCACCATGCTGCAGCTTCCCATCAGCGGCTTGTCGGAGGAGTTTATGGTCACACGCTCCAGGGAGCTGATGATGTACAGGGACTCCTCTGACAAGAAAGTTGCCACCGCAGGAATCCAAGTAAAAACTGGGAGGAAGTGGAAGGCCCAGGAAGCCATTGACAGAGCAGAGGCACGGCTGCAGCACAACATCCTAGTGGGCAACACAGCAGTGGGTCGGGCCGGGCTTGGTAGCTTCCCCAAACCTCGCTATGACAAAGCTGGAAGAAAGGAGAAACGGCAAATGGTGCAGGATGAGATCCGAGCAGAAGTGGAGGAAGACCGGCGGATCAAGATGGTGGCCATGTACCAACAAGGTGCCTGGACGAGGTGGGAGCACGCTGAAAAGCGTAAAATCACCTGGACAGAGCTCTGGAGACTAGAACCCCAGCACCTCAAGTTCCTCATCCAATCCGTTTATGACGTTCTTCCAAGCCCAACCAATCTACAGCGCTGGGGCATAGCAGACACTGCGGCTTGCCAGCTGTGCGCGAGGAGAGCCACACTGGAGCACATCCTCAGCTGCTGCCCGAAGGCCTTGGGGGAAGGGCGGTATCGCTGGCGTCATGACCAGGTCCTCAGGGCTCTGGCAGATACGCTCAGCACTGCAATAACCAACTGCAGATACCAGCCTCCCTCCAAGAAGTCCATCACCTTTGTCAGAGCTGGCGAGCAGGCACAACATCAGCCAGGTTCCTCTGGAGGACTTCTCACCACAGCACCGGACTGGGAACTCAAAGTCGACTTGGGGAGACAGCTTAAGTTCCCAGAGCACATCTTTTCCACTTCACTCCGCCCTGATGTGGTATTAACATCGGAGTCAACGAAGCAAGTGGTCCTGGTGGAACTTACCGTCCCCTGGGAAGACAGAGTTGAGGAGGCCAATGAACGCAAGAGGGCGAAATACGCAGAGTTGGTAACTGAGTGTCGGAGCAGGGGCTGGAAAGCCCGCTGTGAACCAGTCGAGGTGGGGTGCAGGGGTTTTGCTGGCCAGTCACTACCCCGCACCTTGAAGCTCCTTGGAGTGAAGGGTCAGCTGTGCAGAAAAGCCATCAGGAGTAGCACAGAGGCAGCGGAGAAAGCCTCTAGATGGCTATGGATCAGGAGGGGGGATCCTTGGAGTAGCGGGCCACTTGGACACAAGTCGGGGGCTGATCACCCCCGGCTGGGTCGCCTGGTGAGGGTGTTTGATGATTAAAGACCCGAAACACCCAGTGATCGCAGGTTCATCACTGACGATGTGTCCAAGTAGCACCTAGTGGTGTATTCAAGAACTGACATATCTGGCCTTGCCAGTGACCATCGGGAAAGACCGGATGACGACCATGAACAGAATGGTGACGACTGGAGAGACAGTTGGCAGCTCGGAAAGACGGCAACCGGGGCAGCAAGGGTTAGCACCCCGAACTGCAGCTTCTGTGAAGGAGCACCCAATCAAGCTACGATGAACCCTACTGAACCATACCCCCAGGGATTCCCGAGAGGGGGGGAGGATGAGAATCCCAATCGGACGGATTTACCGGCACTGACCCTGGCAAACGGACAATCGACAATGAGCACAGTCTGCATCTGCGGCAAGGTTTGCAAAAACCCGACAGGTCTGAAAATCCATCAGACCAAGATGGGCTGCCTGAAGGGAGGAAGAGTGAAGCAACGCACAGGAGCAGTGGCTAGCACTACAGACAAAGTGCTTGTCACAAACCCTGGTCAGACGGAGGAGGAGCCAGGCCCGGAGTCACCCCACAGTGTCCGGAACCTCCAAGCTGCACCAGTCCTCCCGCAGGGTGGAACACCAGAACACCGCCGGGTCAAGTGGCCTGCCGCAAACAACAAGGAGTGGCTTCACCTGGACATGGACCTAGACAACATCATGGAGACTGTGAAGGGCGATGTGGACCACAAGCTCCAGGCTATGTGCACCTTGATAACATCGATGGGCGCTGAGCGCTTTGGTGTGTCTGAGAAGCCTGCGAGAAGGGAAGCATCGAGACCCAACCGGCGGGAATTCAAGATCAGCCAACTGAGGCAGGAGCTGAAGACCTTGAAGCGCCAGTTCAGGGCAGCAAACGAGGAGGAGAGAGGCGCCTTGTCCGAACTCAGGCAGATCTTGAGGAGCAAGCTAATCACACTCAGGCGAGCTGAATGGCACAGGAGGAAGGGGAAGGAGAGGGCCAAGAAGCGGAAGGCATTTATCACCAATCCCTTCAGCTTCACTAAGCGTCTATTGGGGCAAAAGAAGAGTGGCAACCTGACGTGTCCTGTAGAGGATATTAACCACCACCTCAGAACCACCTTCAGCGATCCTTTAAGGGAGCAAGACCTAGGCCCCTGCGAGGTCCTGGTAAAGCCGCCAGAACCTGTGGTGCAGTTCAACACCGCAGAGCCTACCCTGAAAGAGGTCAAAGATGCAGTGAAGGCCGCAAGATCAAGCTCCTCCCCTGGCCCCAGCAAGGTCCCATACAGAGTGTACAAGCAGTGTCCCAGGCTGCTTGTGAGACTCTGGAGGATCTTAAAAGTGATCTGGCGCAGGAAGAAGGTTGCCGCCCAGTGGCGTGCTGCAGAGGGAGTCTGGATCCCAAAAGAGGAGGATGCTAGCAACATCGACCAATTCCGCATCATCTCGTTGCTCTGCGTCGAAGGGAAGATCTTCTTCAAGATTGTGTCCCTCCGGCTAACAGACTTCCTCTTGAAGAACGGTTACATAGACACCTCAGTACAGAAGGGTGGAGTCCCAGGTGTTCCAGGATGCCTAGAGCACACCGGTGTGGTCTCGCAGCTCATCCGGGAGGCAAAGGCAAGCAGAGGAGATTTGGCAACACTCTGGCTGGACTTAACCAACGCCTATGGATCCATCCCCCACAAACTCGTGGAAACAGCGCTGACAAGACATCATGTGCCACTAGCCATCACCAACCTCATCCTGGACTACTATAACAACTTCCAGTTGAGGGTAACATCGGGATCGTCAACATCTGCCTGGCAACGCCTGGAGAAGGGTATTATTACAGGCTGCACCATATCGGTGCCACTCTTCTCCTTGGCGATGAACATGATCGTGAAGTCGGCTGAGGTGGAATGCAGAGGCCCTCTGTCAAAATCCGGAACGCGGCAACCCCCAATAAGAGCATTTATGGACGACCTCACAGTCACCACAACATCTGTGCCTGGTTGTAGATGGCTACTGCAGGGACTTGAGCGGCTCATCTCTTGGGCAAGGATGAGCTTCAAGCCTGCCAAGTCCAGGTCGCTGGTCTTGAAGAAAGGCAAGGTGGCCGACCGGTTTCGCTTTGCAATAGGAGAAACCTCAATTCCATCAGTGACGGACAAACCCGTGAAGAGCCTGGGCAAGGTCTTTAACAGCTCCTTGAGGGACTCCGATGCACTCAAGCAAACCAAGGCTGACTTGACTGCGTGGCTCACAGCCATAGACAAGTCGGGGTTGCCAGGAAAATACAAGACCTGGATTTACCAACACGGAGTCCTGCCAAGACTCCTTTGGCCCTTGCTTGTCTATGAGGTGCCCATGTCAATGGTGGAGACGCTGGAAAGAACCATCAGCCAGTTTCTGCGCAGGTGGCTGGGGCTCCCTAGATCCCTCAGCAGCATTGCGTTATATGGCCATTCCACCATGCTGCAGCTTCCCATCAGCGGCTTGTCGGAGGAGTTTATGGTCACACGCTCCAGGGAGCTGATGATGTACAGGGACTCCTCTGACAAGAAAGTTGCCACCGCAGGAATCCAAGTAAAAACTGGGAGGAAGTGGAAGGCCCAGGAAGCCATTGACAGAGCAGAGGCACGGCTGCAGCACAACATCCTAGTGGGCAACACAGCAGTGGGTCGGGCCGGGCTTGGTAGCTTCCCCAAACCTCGCTATGACAAAGCTGGAAGAAAGGAGAAACGGCAAATGGTGCAGGATGAGATCCGAGCAGAAGTGGAGGAAGACCGGCGGATCAAGATGGTGGCCATGTACCAACAAGGTGCCTGGACGAGGTGGGAGCACGCTGAAAAGCGTAAAATCACCTGGACAGAGCTCTGGAGACTAGAACCCCAGCACCTCAAGTTCCTCATCCAATCCGTTTATGACGTTCTTCCAAGCCCAACCAATCTACAGCGCTGGGGCATAGCAGACACTGCGGCTTGCCAGCTGTGCGCGAGGAGAGCCACACTGGAGCACATCCTCAGCTGCTGCCCGAAGGCCTTGGGGGAAGGGCGGTATCGCTGGCGTCATGACCAGGTCCTCAGGGCTCTGGCAGATACGCTCAGCACTGCAAATAACCAACTGCAGATACCAGCCTCCCTCCAAGAAGTCCATCACCTTTGTCAGAGCTGGCGAGCAGGCACAACATCAGCCAGGTTCCTCTGGAGGACTTCTCACCACAGCACCGGACTGGGAACTCAAAGTCGACTTGGGGAGACAGCTTAAGTTTCCCAGAGCACATCTTTTCCACTTCACTCCGCCCTGATGTGGTAATTAATATCGGAGTCAACGAAGCAAGTGGTCCTGGTGGAACTTACCGTCCCCTGGGAAAGACAGAGTTGAGGAGGCCAATGAACGCAAGAGGGCGAAATACGCAGAGTTGGTAACTGAGTGTCGGAGCAGGGGCTGGAAAGCCCGCTGTGAACCAGTCCGAGGTGGGGTGCAGGGGTTTTGCTGGCCAGTCATTACCCCGCACCTTGAAGCTCCTTGGAGTGAAGGGTCAGCTGTGCAGAAAAGCCATCAGGAGTAGCCACAGAGGGCAGCGGAGAAAGCCTCTAGAATGGCTATGGATCAGGAGGGGGATCCTTGGAGCAGCAGGCCACTTGGACACAAGTCGGGGGCTGATCACCCCCGGCTGGGTCCCGCCTGGTGAGGGTGTTTGTGATGATTAAAGACCCGAAACACCCAGTGATCGCAGGTTCATCACTGACGATGTGTCCAAGTAGCACCTAGTGGTGTATTCAAGAACTGACATATCTGGCCTTTGCAGTGACCATCGGGAAAGACTGGATGACGACCATGAACAGGCCATGGATGACGACTGGAGAGACAGTTGGCAGCACAGGAAGACAGCAACCGGGCAGCAAGGGTTAGCACCCCGAACTGCAGCTTCTGTGAAGGAGCACCCAATCAAGCTACGATGAACCCTACTGACCATACCCCCAGGGATTCCCGAGAGGGGGGGAGGATGAGAATCCCAATCGGAACGGATTTACCGGCACTGACCCTGGCAAACGGACAATCGACAATGAGCACAGTCTGCATCTGCGGCAAGGTTTGCAAAAAACCCGACAGGTCTGAAAATCCATCAGACCAAGATGGGCTGCCTGAAGGAGGAAGAGTGAAGCAACGCACAGGAGCAGTGGCTAGCACTACAGACAAAGTGCTTGTCACAAACCCTGGTCAGACGGAGGAGGAGCCAGGCCCGGAGTCACCCCACAGTGTCCGGAACCTCCAAGCTGCACCAGTCCTCCCGCAGGGTGGAACACCAGAACACCGCCGGGTCAAGTGGCCTGCCGCAAACAACAAGGAGTGGCTTCACCTGGACATGGACCTAGACAACATCATGGAGACTGTGAAGGGCGATGTGGACCACAAGCTCCAGGCTATGTGCACCTTGATAACATCGATGGGCGCTGAGCGCTTTGGTGTGTCTGAGAAGCCTGCGAGAAGGGAAGCATCGAGACCCAACCGGCGGGAATTCAAGATCAGCCAACTGAGACAGGAGCTGAAGACCTTGAAGCGCCAGTTCAGGGCAGCAAACGAGGAGGAGAGAGGCGCCTTGTCCGAACTCAGGCAGATCTTGAGGAGCAAGCTAATCACACTCAGGCGAGCTGAATGGCACAGGAGGAAGGGGAAGGAGAGGGCCAAGAAGCGGAAGGCATTTATCACCAATCCCTTCAGCTTCACTAAGCGTCTATTGGGGCAAAAGAAGAGTGGCTACCTGACGTGTCCTGTAGAGGATATTAACCACCACCTCAGAACCACCTTCAGCGATCCTTTAAGGGAGCAAGACCTAGGCCCCTGCGAGTTCCTGGTAAAACCGCCAGAACCTGTGGTGCAGTTCAACACCGCAGAGCCTACCCTGAAAGAGGTCAAAGATGCAGTGAAGGCCGCAAGATCAAGCTCCTCCCCTGGCCCCAGCAAGGTCCCATACAGAGTGTACAAGCAGTGTCCCAGGCTGCTTGTGAGACTCTGGAGGATCTTAAAAAGTGATCTGGCGCAGGAAGAAGGTTGCCGCCCAGTGGCGTGCTGCAGAGGGAGTCTGGATCCCAAAAGAGGAGGATGCTAGCAACATCGACCAATTCCGCATCATCTCGTTGCTCTGCGTCGAAGGGAAGATCTTCTTCAAGATTGTGTCCCTCCGGCTAACAGACTTCCTCTTGAAGAACGGTTACATAGACACCTCAGTACAGAAGGGTGGAGTCCCAGGTGTTCCAGGATGCCTAGAGCACACCGGTGTGGTCTCGCAGCTCATCCGGGAGGCAAAGGCAAGCAGAGGAGATTTGGCAACACTCTGGCTGGACTTAACCAACGCCTATGGATCCATCCCCCACAAACTCGTGGAAACAGCGCTGACAAGACATCATGTGCCACTAGCCATCACCAACCTCATCCTGGACTACTATAACAACTTCCAGTTGAGGGTAACATCGGGATCGTCAACATCTGCCTGGCAAACGCCTGGAGAAGGGTATTATTACAGGCTGCACCATATCGGTGCCACTCTTCTCCTTGGCGATGAACATGATCGTGAAGTCGGCTGAGGTGGAATGCAGAGGCCCTCTGTCAAAATCCGGAACGCGGCAACCCCCAATAAGAGCATTTATGGACGACCTCACAGTCACCACAACATCTGTGCCTGGTTGTAGATGGCTACTGCAGGGACTTGAGCGGCTCATCTCTTGGGCAAGGATGAGCTTCAAGCCTGCCAAGTCCAGGTCGCTGGTCTTGAAGAAAGGCAAGGTGGCCGACCGGTTTCCGCTTCGCAATAGGAGAAACCTCAATTCCATCAGTGACGGATAAACCCGTGAAGAGCCTGGGCAAGGTCTTTAACAGCTCCTTGAGGGACTCCGATGCACTCAAGCAAACCAAGGCTGACTTGACTGCGTGGCTCACAGCCATAGACAAGTCGGGGTTGCCAGGAAAATACAAGACCTGGATTTACCAACACGGAGTCCTGCCAAGACTCCTTTGGCCCTTGCTTGTCTATGAGGTGCCCATGGTCAATGGTGGAGACGCTGGAAAGAACCATCAGCCAGTTTCTGCGCAGGTGGCTGGGGCTCCCTAGGTCCCTCAGCAGCATTGCGTTATATGGCCATCCACCATGCTGCAGCTTCCCATCAGCGGGCTTGTCGGAGGAGTTTAATGGTCACACGCTCCAGGGAGCTGATGATGTACAGGGACTCCTCTGACAAGAAAGTTGCCACCGCAGGAATCCAAGTAAAAACTGGGAGGAAGTGGAAGGCCCAGAAAGCCATTGACAGAGCAGAGGCACGGCTGCAGCACAACATCCTAGTGGGCAACACAGCAGTGGGTCGGGCCGGGCTTGTAGCCTTCCCCAAACCTCGCTATGACAAAGCTGGAAGAAAGGAGAAACGGCAAATGGTGCAGGATGAGATCCGAGCAGAAGTGGAGGAAGACCGGCGGATCAAGATGGTGGCCATGTACCAACAAGGTGCCTGGACGAGGTGGGAGCACGCTGAAAAGCGTAAAATCACCTGGACAGAGCTCTGGAGACTAGAACCCCAGCACCTCAAGTTCCTCATCCAATCCGTTTATGACGTTCTTCCAAGCCCAACCAATCTACAGCGCTGGGGCATAGCAGACACTGCGGCTTGCCAGCTGTGCGCGAGGAGAGCCACACTGGAGCACATCCTCAGCTGCTGCCCGAAGGCCTTGGGGGAAGGGCGGTATCGCTGGCGTCATGACCAGGTCCTCAGGGCTCTGGCAGATACGCTCAGCACTGCAATAACCAACTGCAGATACCAGCCTCCCTCCAAGAAGTCCATCACCTTTGTCAGAGCTGGCGAGCAGGCACAACATCAGCCAGGTTCCTCTGGAGGACTTCTCACCACAGCACCGGACTGGGAACTCAAAGTCGACTTGGGGAGACAGCTTAAGTTCCCAGAGCACATCTTTTCCACTTCACTCCGCCCTGATGTGGTATTAACATCGGAGTCAACGAAGCAAGTGGTCCTGGTGGAACTTACCGTCCCCTGGGAAGACAGAGTTGAGGAGGCCAATGAACGCAAGAGGGCGAAATACGCAGAGTTGGTAACTGAGTGTCGGAGCAGGGGCTGGAAAGCCCGCTGTGAACCAGTCGAGGTGGGGTGCAGGGGTTTTGCTGGCCAGTCACTACCCCGCACCTTGAAGCTCCTTGGAGTGAAGGGTCAGCTGTGCAGAAAAGCCATCAGGAGTAGCACAGAGGCAGCGGAGAAAGCCTCTAGATGGCTATGGATCAGGAGGGGGGATCCTTGGAGTAGCGGGCCACTTGGACACAAGTCGGGGGCTGATCACCCCCGGCTGGGTCGCCTGGTGAGGGTGTTTGATGATTAAAGACCCGAAACACCCAGTGATCGCAGGTTCATCACTGACGATGTGTCCAAGTAGCACCTAGTGGTGTATTCAAGAACTTCACAATCTGGTGCGTCGCGGGAAAGGGATTAGTAATTGCAGACAAGAAGAGAGTCACCGGAGCATCTTCAGATGTGGAAATGTTACTGTTTTATTGGGCAAGTGGCAAGTGTGACAACGTCAAAACGTTAGTCTTGGCACTGGCCCAATAAAACAGTAACATTTCCACATCTGTAGATGCTCCGGTGACTTTCTTCTTGTCTGGTTTTATTATTTATTTGACATTCTCAGTTCTCATATGAAATGAAATACATGATTCAGTTCCATATACGGTAAACCACATGGAGCAGGTTGGCCTAATGGTTAGGGGAGTGCTCTTAGGATCAGAATGTTTTCGGAATCGCATCCCACCCTCGCCTCTCTCTACACTTTCATCCATGGGTGAAGAGCCCTTCAGCAAGGCACCTAACCCCACATTACTCCAGGGACTGTACCCAATACCCTGTAAACAACTACAAGTCTTCACTTTGTATAAAAGCATCAGTTAAGTGTATTGTAATGCAGTGGTTCCCAACCTATGGGTCAGGACCCAACCTATGGGTCACCAAAGATCCACAGAGGGTCACGGAGCCCTTTTGATTTTAAGGGGTTTAATGTTAAATACCATATATAGCTCATGTTGAATAAATGGCAAGGCATTTAACTAATAAATGCATAGAAGCAACAAAATGTAAGTACTATTAAACATTTATTCTATATTTGACCAAAGACGAATTGAGGAAAAAAAGTAACTAAAATGAGTAAAATGAGTTTTCACAGGAAACAGAGGGCATCATGTGACTCCCTCTCGTGCGGGCGCTAGCACGATTGGGTCACCAGAGCTTACAAAAGTAAAAACATGGGTCCCTGAAGAAAAAGGTTGGGAACCACTGTTGTAATGTAATGTAATGTAGAAGTTTTGGGTACACTTTTTGCAGATGCCAGATAAAAGTATCAGACAGTTGAAGCAGGTCTACCCGCTGTCAATAAGGAGCGTATTGGCAGTGTGCAGAGACCTACCTCCTTGAAATGTAATGTAATGTCACCACATACGTACCTGAGCCGCAGGTAGTGCTCGTGCACCAGGTCCGTCAGCGTCTCCAGCACGCTCTCCTGGGCGCTCTCGAACCCGGCGTGGGCCAGCACGGTGGCCACTGATTGGTAGAGGAGCTGGCGGCACGAGGGCCAACTGAGCTCCGTCACCGGCTCGCCTTTACCTCTGCAAAGGGACAGACAAGCGTTGGGTTTGTTGTGTCAATCAACAAGGTTACTTGAGCTGAATAAAAAGGATTTTTTTACCTTATTTATGACTCTTATTCCAGTAATGAGGCTACAGAAAGTTTACGTCAACACTGCCATTATCCAATTTAAACCACATGCCTTTGTTACCCACAGAGAGAGTGGGTCACAATATACATGTTTTCATACACAGAGTGATATTGGAGGTGACAACAAGTAGGAAACGCTTTCTACTCCGTGACTTGTTTATTATTTTTTTTAAGAATGGGCTCATGGCCTGTGTTTTCTGATCAAGTGAAAGCCAGACTGTCTTACTTGTAGAAGTCACTCTCTGGGTTGCTGTGTCGAAGTTGGAAAGGCAGCCTGGGGGTCTTGTTTTCTGGGGGTAACAAGTCATCTGGCATGGTTGGCGTGGGGGGCCTTGGGGGCAGCGGCTCACCCTCCTCTGTCTTCAAAGCGCTCTGTCCATCAGCGGTAGTCGTCGCTGCCAGTGGTGGTTGTTGTTGGCCTTGCTGAGCGGTGGCTAGAAGACTTCGCAGGCGGCGGGCGTGCTGGCAGAGTTGCACCGTGTGGATGGTGTGCCCGCAGGGTTCCGAGGGAATATCGAGCATGGTGGTGGGCCGAGGACGGGGTGCTGACGGCTGATGTAAAGGTGGGTCCTGCATCTCAACCTGCCGAAACTCTCGCTGCAGCAGGTCGAAGGAGCTTCGGCCTGGGGATGCCGTCACGGCAGGGATCTCTCCCCAGTAGCGCATAGTTGCAGACTGCAGGTGTTGTTCACAACTTCAGAAGACAAGCCCACAAATTCCACAAGAAACTGCAAAGAAGATGCAACTAACGGCAATGTCGAGTTTACTCTCTACTAGTGCATCACCAGAATTATGTACACGCAGGTACAACTTGTAACTGCTCATTCGATATAAAACGACAGCTCCGAATTGCACAAGACAAAACGACAGCTCCGAATTTGTCCGGAAGTAAACAGACTGCGCTTTCCTTTGTGCGTGCAAGTTCAGACACTGACACTGCCCTTGGTTGATGGCATTAGTTCCTAGATATTTTAAATTCGATAAATAATAGCATCTAAGTATTGAATATCACAAGAAACCTACTTTACACTCGAATAACATACTATAGTGTAATAAATTCTGTCCAAAAATAATAACCACACGTGTAACGCTTTTACGCACACAATTTCAGCAGCCTACACGGACACATAATTGGTTGCACACGTGTTGTCATTCTGCGCAAGTCAAACGCTGACCATATGAGCTTTTAAAACAGAGCGTCAAAAGTTCATTCTAGAAACATATCTACCGAAACATGAGCACCGTGGAGGACACCGTTGAGAGTAAAGACGATGGAGTTAAATTACCTGAGCCCGAGAGTGATGGTCCTTTCAAGAAACCTACATTTGCAGCACCATCAGTGGCGGGCAAGAGAAGAAGCCAGCCCACTTGCTCCAACAAGGAGGAGGCCACCTCTTCTGCTCCCGACACCCAGGTGTCTTCTGCCAGCGAGGATGTGGAAAAGAAAGATGCTGATCCACAAAATAGTCAAGAACCACAGGAATCAGGTACCAGTGCGCCCATGGACACTAGCGAAGCAGTGCCAGCAGAGAGCAAAACATCTTCAGAGCCAGCGCAAGGTAAAGGCAACAACAATACTCGCCCAGCGGGGACAACAAGAATCAGAGACATCAAACAAAAACCCAGCGTGCCACTCAAACCAAACCCTCCTCTGCCCTACACGGAACCTGAGTGGGGAGGCGTTGCAGAGGTGCCCTACGCATTGGAGATCCTCAAAAACGGAGCAATTGTCAGCTCTGTTCCCTTGACCCACCAGGGTTACTTCGTAATAGGACGCTTGCCAGGGTGCGATGTCACCCTAGAACATCCATCCATCTCTCGGTACCATGCCATCCTACAGTACAGGGGACAGAGTGAGGATGGGGAGGACACCGGGTTTTATGTTCATGATTTGTCCAGCACACATGGCACCTTCGTCAACAAGCGCAAAGTACCCCCGAAAACGTACATCAGGCTCAAAGTAGGACATGTCCTGAAGTTTGGAGGAAGCACAAGACTGTTCATATTGCAGGTGCCCTTGTTTGTCATTTCTCTTCATTGTGTGATTTGCATTGCATTTAACAGATGGTTCAGTTGTGTTATATAATTCAGAATAATACTTAGATAAGCTACTTTGAGGTTTCCTTAGATAGGCTATTTAAAGCAGGTGTGGGGAACCTTTTTCATTCGACGGGCCACTCGAAATTCCTCCAAGGGCCGTAAAAGTCCTCTGAGGGACGTACTATGAACACAAACCAGGATTTCCCCCTGCTCTTTAGGCCTATGTTGAAGGCAGCCACCTTTAAAATAGACACCACCTTCTCTAGGTCCCCTGAATATAACTAATTGTTTTGGAAATGAGATTTCTAAGATTCCTTTAAAAAATATGTCATATTTTATGTGAAGCATTACATTAAAATTACATCGGGGGCCGGATAACGGCCCGCGAGACTTAGGTTCCCCACCCCTGATTTAAAGGGTCCTCATTCTGAGAGTTTGCACCCCCCCCCCCCCCGCCCTGGTTAAAATATGTGCCTCCACAATAGGGTCCCGAGTCTGACGAAGAATCCGAGTCGGAGTTCACGGTGACGCAGCTGAGGGAGCGAGCGAGGAAGCAGCGGGAGCTGGAGATGAAGATGATGGGGGAGGGATCAGACGAGGAGGAAGAGGAGGATGATGAAGAGAAGAAGAAGAAGGCAGCCGGCAGCTCCACCAAGAGCCTCACGGATGACTCTGGCTGCTCCTGGGGAATGGGTACGTCTGGCAGATGTTTATTTTTTATTTATTTTATTTAACCTTTATTTAACCAGGAAAATTGCAAGTTGCTATGCACTGTATAACAGAACATCCAAGTGTGAAATTAGCAAGTATTCTAATACTTTAATGTTTGTTGTGTAATGCCCGTTTGGTTTATGGTGGATGATATTTCACAATGGCAGCATGACCAAAGAAAGGAAGTGATTGTGCAGTGATTTGTGCATTACTTTGTGTGCATGTTGTTTCACACCAATGCCCAGAGCATGACCAGGTGCCTTATATGACAATTTCTTTTACATGTTTGTGTTTATTTTTTTTCCGTCATGTGACATTGGTGTGTGTGCAGGAGAGGAGGCGGCGCCGGAGGATGAGAACGAGGAGAACCCGTTTGCCACCGAGTTCGTGGAGGACCAGGAGGCCGCGTACCTCAAAGACCCCAAGAAAGCTCTGCAGGGCTTCTACGACCGCGAAGGTGATTCTTTTACTCCACCTATCTCTTTATTTGACTGTTACTAGAAGTGTAACAGATGCCAGCTAGTGCTAGAGTTCGGTGGTAGAACGTCAGTAAACCTCCCTCCGGAAGCCTCACAGTATTGGTAGCGGTGAGCTATCGGTCTGGACCTTTATCTCAGGCAGCAGTGTCGTGCTGAGCCTCCCATGCCCGAACTGAAGTGTTTGACTGGTAGTTCGCTAGCCTGGGAACTCTCATACTCTCATAATGTCGGCAACATTGTAATGGCAATGTCTTAATCTGTTACTTACAGTTAGGCTCTCAGTAATGTCATAGCAATGTTGTTATGATGTAGTTGAGTATTTTCAGCAAGTAGTGAATAGGCCTGCCGGCGACCCCATCTGCACTAAGAGGCTACGTCATTGTTGAGTTCTGTGCCAGTGTGTGTATGTGTTGTGCCAGTGTGTGTATGTGTTGTGCCAGTGAGTGTATGTGTTGTGCCAGTGTGTGTGTATGTGTTGAGCCAGTGTGTTTATGTTTATGTTATATTTGTGTTTTTATGTTTTGCAGGGGAGGAGCTGGAGTTTGACTACGAGGAGAAGGGCCACGGCGCCTGGCTCTGTAGAATCAGGTAATACTCACACACACGCACGCGCACACACGCGCACACTTGGCTCTGTAGAATCAGGTAAAACTGCTTGGGGAATGGATGTGTTTATGGGTTAATAAGGTTTTAGTAGTAGCACACAAATCAGGGTGGTGCAAGCACAGCTAATGCCACTATTGTATGGATTTATTTTTTGTTTTTGTTTTTAGTGGATTATCTAAGAAGCATATCCATTGCATATTTCAATGTACAAACAGAGACGGTTTAAATGCAGAATAGAGAATCTTTGGTACAAATACGTTTTTAAATATTGCAGATTTGTTGTAATAATTGTGCTGATGATAATAGTGGTGGTGGTAACATCGTAGTTTTGTTTGCGTTTGCCACATGCAGCCTGCCCGTGGACGACGCCCACGGCCGGCAGCTGGTTGCCGAGGTAACGCACACGGGGAAGAAGAAGGAGGCGGCGGTCCAGTGTTGCCTGGAGGCGTGCCGCATTCTAGAAGCCAGGGGACTACTCAGACAGGAAGCCAGTGAGTTGGCATCAGCACTCATTCATTTAGATAATAATTACACATTAAAGTTTATATTTGTGTGTGTGTGTGTGTGTGTGTGTGTGTGTGTGTGTGTGTGTGTGTGTGTGTGTGTGTGTGTGTGTGTGTGTGTGTGTGTGTGTGTGTGTGTGTGTGTGTGTGTGTGTGTGTTTTACCTTTTTCTTCTCTGTTGATATCACCTGGAGTGGAAAAAGAGGGGAGAGATGGGGGAGACGTGACACAATAGACTAGTGTTTCTCAACGGGGACGATACAGCCCCCCAGGGGGGCGTTGGGGAGCTCTAGGGGGGGCGTTGGGAAGGATGCAGTTGAAAGGGGGCCGTGCTTAGTTGCCATTGGGGGGCATTAGTCCATTTCATTTTCTAATACTAAGGGGGGCGTTGTCAGGCTTATGAGGCGGTCAGGGGGGCTTTGGCAGGCTTGTGATGAGGCCAAGGGGGCGTTTGTTTAAAAAAGGTTGAGAACCACTGCAATAGACGCATAAACAAACACATCATCCAAGTTGTTGACACCAATAAAGGGACAATGCAGTGTGAAGCACAATTACAGATCTAATACTCTATCATCTTCCTCAGAGAGTCGGCAAGTTGGAGCTGGGAGTTTAGTGTCCTTTCCGATGCGCCATTTATGCATGCTGTAGACATTTCCATGTACGTTGCATCCAAAAAAGAAAAGGCTCATGTTCGTATTTACAGGTCATGGGGAAATCCGAAATCCGAATTCCCCTTGGGGTTTTTCCCCACCATTTTCCGGGTTTGAATGTGTAAGTAATATAATTAAGCATCAGCATTATCCAGTCAATCAGGTTGTGTGTTTGGAAATATCTCGGATGTTAGTGGTCAGGAGGATATTAGTGATTTGTATTTGGACTGAGAGTCAGGAAGAGCTATTAGTTTTGGCAAACACGGCGCAGACATGGTTTTGATGGAATGGAAATGCGTATTTGCACTTTTTCCACTTTCGGTTGTTTTTGTTGACCAGTAGTTATTGGGAAGAGGTAGTGAATAATAGTATACAGTACATGCATAAATGCATTTCTAAGTTGCCTCACTCCCTTGAAGAGCCAGGTGCGTGTGTGTGTGTGTGTGTGTGTGTGTGTGTGTGTGTGTGTGTGTGTGTGTGTGTGTGTGCGTGTGTGTTTGTGTGTGTGTGTGTGTGTGTGTGTGTGTGTGTGTGTGTGTGTGTGTGTGTGTGTCTGTTTGCGCGTGTGCGTGCGTGAGTGTGCGTGCGTGTGAGTGTGTGTGTGTGTCTGTGTCACTCTACCAAGGCATACAGTACCCACCACCACTAATGTGCTGTTGTATCTGCAGTACTTCTGCTCATCTAAACTGCGGTGCTTTTCTTAGTAATGCATCACCTTTTGGTTCAAAATTCCAAATCAACTGAACTTGTTTTTTTACTAATATAATGTACTAATATAATGGTAACATATTACAGTATATAATAATAATAATAATAATAATAATAATAATAATAATAGTAGAGCGTGTTGGCACTAGGGCCGACTTCAGGCAACTCCACAGGCCGACAAGGATTGTCCTTAGTATAAAAACCCTTTATTAATCCATGGGCAAGGTTACAAAGATAAAACCGCCAACCGGTTTCAACCCGCACTGGGTCTTCATCAGGGCGTAAACAGAGGAGGAGTCCCATGGGTGACCTATTTATAAGTTCAGGGGGTCACATGGTTACCTCGGTGATGATTGACCTTTCAAAAATTAGTTAAAATAGAAATATATTTAAAGAATATAGTCCATTCTGGGTGTGTAAAATAAACACCATTTCACATGAACATTGCACAATGTATCATGGAATAACCAGCATAATCACAGCAGTTAAATTCTATTCATTCACATAGACATGTTCATGGGCACAAACATAACCATTTCAATTTACAAGGAAACTTAATCAAAATCATAAGATAGTCACAAAAATGGTCTGAAATCTATCTCTTCGTTGAGACCAGGGGGGCGCATTGCGTCAAGTTTGTGAATCCAGTAAGTTTCACGCTGGAGAAGTAACTTAAGCCGATCACCGCCTCTAGGTGGCGTCTGGACATGCTCCAATGCCTCTACTTGGAGTAAACTTGCATCTCCATTATGCGCGCTGTTGAAATGACGCGCCATCGGGTAATCCTCATTATTGCAACGTATTGCGTACTTATGTTCCGCTACTCTATCCTTGAGGCGCCTCTTGGTTCTCCCGACATAAAAATGATTACAAGGGCATATGAGGCGATAGACAACATAAGTAGTATTACAGTTCACAAAGTGTTTGATTTTGTGTTTCTCATTAGTTTTAAAATCAGTGAAATCTTTGTGCTGCTTAATGTTACCACAATGGTTGCAGTTGGATTGCAGACACTTAAAAGTTCCAATAGGCTTCTTTAACCAATGTTCCTTCTTTCTGGCGGGGAGATAGCTGCGCGTGAGTCTATCCTTCAAGCTTGGGGCGCGCCTGTAACAGAACATAGGGAAGTCTTTAAACGTATCATGCAGTGTTGGGTCGCTTTTTAAAATGTCCCAGTTGGACCTTATGATGCGTCTAATCTCTGGTGCGTGTGTACTGTATCTGGTGACAAAGCAGACGCCAGCATTTTTCCTCTTTTTCCTTTTGGTTGACGGCTGCAGTAGGCTACTTCGATTGGTGGAAGCTGCCTTGGTCCTAGCAGCAGACACCACTGATCTTTTGTAAGACCTCTCATGGAATCTCTTTGACATACGGTCAGACTGTTCACAGAAGTCCTCATCTTGATCACAAATCCGTTTGAGACGTTGAAATTGCCCGTATGGGATATTGTCCTTCAAGTGCTGAGGGTGATATGACTGGTAATGTAAAATGGTGTTGCGATCAGTGGGCTTTCTGTATAGTGTGGTGTGTAGCTGGTGGTCTTTTCTGTATACAGTCAGGTCTAGGAAGTTGATTTCATTTTCCGAATGTTCTAATGTCAGTTTTATGTTCTTGTTGGTGTTGTTGAGGTAAGTATGCATTTCTCTTAAGTCCATCTCGGTGCCTTTGAACAGGATCAGAATGTCATCAATAAATCTACAGTACAGCTTTATGTTGTCTTTAAAGCGATTTTTTTCTGCATTGAAAACGTATTCCGATTCCCAAAGTCCCAAAAATAAGCATGCGTATTCCGGGGCAAAAGATGCGCCCATGCTGGTGCCTTTGCGCTGTCTATACATTACGTCTTGAAATAGAAACACATTATTGTGGAGTACCCAACTTGTTAGTTCTGTAAGGAAACTAGAAGGGGGTGTCATCTCCTCTCTCTCGGAGAGGTAGTGGTTCACTGCTCTTAATCCTTCGGTATGGTCAATGTTGGTATATAACGATTCTACGTCCATTGTCACCAGATAGTTCCAAGTTGTGTCACTAAGATTGTTAATTTTATTGAGTACATCCGTTGTGTCTCTGACGTATGAGGGCAATTTGTGTACAAAGGGTTTTAGGTAGTGATCGATAAATTGGGAGGCTGGTTCCGTCATACTCCCATTGGCTGCCACTATGGGCCTTCCTGGTGGGCTGTCCCTGGGTGCTTTATGTACTTTGGGCAACATGTAAAAAGTGGATATGACAGCATGTTCATTGTGCATGAAGGCATATTCTTTTTCCGTAATCCACCCGGCCAATTTTGCTCTAGTTAAGAGTGTGTTGAGTTCTTTCTGCATGGTTGGCAACGGGTTGCTGGACAGTTCGGTGTAATATTCCGTATTGTGTAATTGACGTTGCGCTTCCCTCAAGTATTTATCGTAATGCCAAACAACCGTAGCTCCACCTTTATCCGCTTTTTTAATTACTATTTCTTTATTCTGTTGCAGGTCACGTAGAGCCTGTTGTTCAGGAATTGTTAGGTTTTTTCTGGGTGTTGGGTTCGGTGTTGCAAACAGTCTTTGGACGTCATAATCAACTTTTTTTGTGAAGGCCAATAGACTTGGGTTGGTGCTTAGTGGGAAAAATGTAGACTTGGGTTTGAATTTAGTTGTGGAGGACAGGGTTTCGACACTATGATCTTGTGTATCCTGGATGTTAGGTCTCTGTGCATACCATGCCTTTAAATGCAGGTTTCTGTAAAATCATAATAATAATAATAATAGTGATAATAAGGTCTCTGTGCATACCATGCCTTTAAATGCAGGTTTCTGTAAAATCATAATAATAATAATAATAATAATAATAATAGTAATAATAATAATAAAAGTAATAATAATAGTAATAATAATAATAATAATAGTAATAGTAATAATAAAGTGAATATTAAAAGTAGATATTGTTATTGAATCTTATGCGCGTCTCCACTCAGCATCCCGCAAGAGGCGTAAGAAGAACTGGGAGGACGAGGACTTTTACGACAGCGACGATGACAACTTCCTGGACCGAACGGGCACGGTGGAGAAGAAGAGAGAGGAGCGCATGAAGAGGGCCAAGAAAGTGGACGACCAACCGGACTCCTACGACTCACTGGTGAGTAGAGATGGGAGTAGAGTAGAGTAGAGTAGAGTAGAGTAGAGTAGAGTAGAGATGGGAGTAGAGTAGAGTAGAGTAGAGTAGAGTAGAGACTCCTACGCCTCACTAGTGAGTAGAAATTACAGTATAGAGCTCTCTCTTAACCAGACTTCTACTGGTGAGTTCTCTCTTAACCAGACTACTATGCTTCACTGGTGAGGGTAAAAATGGTCAAATGTGGAGAGTGAGGTGATGACAGAGGTCACTGCCAATTTAACTTAACCATTCCATCTTAGCCTTTTTTCCCCTTAACGTTTTTGTCTGAATATTTTGTCTGTTGCCCTCCTGCTGTAGGTTGGGAAGTTGAAGGAGGTGGATCGCAAAATAGCGGAGACGCAGAGGAAACTGGACTCCTCAGGAACAAGTAAGTGACACTGGGGGGTGGGGATGGGGACGGGGGTGGCGGGTGCTGTGGTGCACAGTGTAGAGCACCCATACTCAATTAGCGGCCTGCGGGCCATTTGTGGCCGGGGCATCTATTTGTGGCCCTCGAATAATTATGAATTATTTTTTATTTTTTTGGGTCCGATCGCGCTGTCAGCTCTTATTTTGAAATCGCTCCCCAGACGCTAGGAGGAAGCGTGCCGTTATCCGCCCCCTCAGTCTGTTGCTCTTTCTCCCTCTTTGCCGGTCACTCACTGGGGGGGCGTGACTCGTGTTGGCCCTTTATTGGGAGGAATTTGCAGGGTTCCCACGGGTCATGGAATTTCTGGAATATCATGGAATTTCATAAAAGTTTTTCCAGTCATGGAATTTTACCATTTTGCATGCACAGTCATGGAATATCATGGAGTTTTTAACAGTTGTGTAAAAGCCGAAACTTATTTGTTTGGTGTATAACATTGTTTCTTACTGGTTATCCTAAAACGCTTCGCCAGAGACTGTTTGGTTTCATGCTGTTATGTGCAACATTCTAGAATGCAATGAGCCCACTGAAGTCTGGCGGTGGCTCAGCGTCAGCTATAGGGATGAAGACAATCTTCAGTTTTAAAAAAAAAACAATTTTCGTCATTTTTTTACGGAAGTGGTCATGGAAATTCTGCTTTTTGGATCTGGAAAGTCATGGAAAATCATGGAATTTTATATCTGAATTAGAGTGGGAACCCTGAATTTGGAAATACTGGCCCTCTGGGACTTTTAATTTAGTACCCCTGGCGTAGAGCACCCATACCATATGCTTTGGGACTCCAAAATATATATGTAAAAAAAAGTAAGTGGCAATGTTATGCTTACGCTTACACTTAGCCAGGGGGCTTTTATATTTAAAATGGTTAAGAACGACTGGTTTAGTGTAATGTAATGTAATGTAATATGCACTGTATATGAGTGCAGGTAGGCCCAAGTGTAGTGTAGTGTAATGTAATGTGTATGTGAATGCAGGTGAGTTCAAGTGTAATGTAATGTATGTGAATGCAGGTGAGTCCAAGTGTAATGTAATGTATGTGAATGCAGCTCCAAGTGTAGTGTAATTATATAATGTAATGTAATATGTGTGTAATATGCAGGTGGTGCCAAGTGTAGTGTAATGTAATATGCAGGTGGTGCCAAGTGTAGTGTAATGTAATATGCAGGTGGTGCCAAGTGTAATGTAATGTAATATGTATGTGAGTGCAGGTGAGCACAAGTGTAGTGTAATGTAATGTAATGTAATGTAATATGTATGTAGTAATATGCAGGTGGGCCATAGTTAAGTGTAATGTAATATGTAGTATGTAATATGCACGTGTATGTGAGTGCAGGTAGGTCCAAGTATAGTGTAGTGTAGTGTAGTGTAATGTAATGTAATGTAATATGTATATAATGTAATATGCAGGTGGGCCCAAGTTCAGTGTAATGTAATGTAATCTGTATGTGAATGCAGGTGGGCCCAAGTTTAGTGTAATGTAATGTAATGTGTTTGTGAGAGCAGGTGGGCCCAAGTGTAATGTAATGTAATATGCAGGTGGTGCGAAGTGTAGTGTAATGTAATATGAATATAATGTAACCTGCAGGTGGTGCGAAGGCCTCCTCTGAGGACCCCCTGGACGCCTACATGACGATGGTCTGCAGCGAGAGCAAGATGGACGCCGTGGAGAGGAAGAGGCTCCACACCCACGTAGCGGAGCTCCGCGTGGAGGCCAAACGCCTGCAGAAGCTCATCGAGCTCACGCGACCCACGCAGCTACCCTCTCTCCAGGCAAGGTGAGTACGATACGATACGATGCGATACGATACGATACAATAGTACTTTAAGACATACACACATGACTTCATCGAGCTCACGCGACCCACGCAGCTGCCCTCACTCCAGGCAAGGTGAGTACGATACGATACGATACAATAGTACAAAAGAAAAAAGTCTACCGCACACTTTCTTGACTTTATGCTCGTTTTATTAGAGCGAGCCTGATGACGCACTGAGGCGAAACGTGTTGTTCGCTCTAATAAACGAGCATGAAGTCAAGAATGTGTGTGGTAAACTTCTTTCTTTTGAAGTATTGACAGGGTCCCCGCGGTGCATTAAAAAGTATTAAAAAGCATTAAATTTAGAACATGTGATTTAAGGCCGTGAAAAGCATTAAATTTAGCTATTTTTTGAGGTGTGGCATTAAATATGAAAAAGCCTGGCATTAAATTTCACCCAGACACAATGTATTAAAATATAGATGCCTGCACAGTCTTCCGTAAAAACATTGTTTCATAACTATAAGGCGGCAACAAGGTTTCGAGACTGTCAGTCATGCCTGGGGTAAAGAATGCACTCGATAGTGACAGACCCGCCGGGGTAGCAGACCCTATCGTTCGGATCCCCCTACTGGCGATGGCTAAATCCCATCCATCACAGTGCGTGTGACTGACCGACCGCAGTACAGTTGAAAGTGAAACTTGTTAAATTTCATCAACCAATATGCAGCGTGGAAGCTATATCTGTGGTGCCAGTTTACTCGTCGAAAGTGTAAGTCTTAAAATGAGTGCATTGTTTTCAAACTTTGTATCTCGTCATCTAGCCTGCTCGTGCTCTATAATGCTCCCTCTCCTAATGTTAGCCATGCCCTCTCGTTTAGGTTTGTGTTTGCTAACGCATATAATTTCATGAATGCATGATGATTGCATTCATACAATATGCTACTTCAAAGTGTCCTCGAGCTTCGTGGCGTATTTGATGCTGTCAGATGCTAATGCAATCCGAAGTGAGCACGAGTGTTGTGAAGTTGCAAGCGGTGGAAATGTGTTTAATAACATAAATCGGGCGAGTAACGGAGTGTTTTCTACGAGGCTAAATGTCGCAATGAGGATATGCGAGGATGTCCAAATCGGTAACCGCGTGGTGTTTGCATCGCTATTCCAGTCGCCGCGTGTCCGCGGTTAGGGAAATGTTTGTGGAATTCATATCAAGTTCCACTGCTGCTGTTTCTTTGCTCCCACTCTGAAGAACGACTTGCTAAACTGAAAGTAGAACGCCTACTACTGTCTCTATGATGGAGCAGGGGGGAACAAACAGGAGGAGCAGTCCAGAGCTGAGCAGTCGTTCTTTTTTAACCCTTTTGACGCCACAGGTGTTATCTCTCCTAGACTAAGGTGCACTGCGCTCCAATATTTATCCATTATAAAAGATGAATTGTTGGTCTATTTTTATTTTTTTATATTGAAGGTATTTCATGAAATGTCATCAAACTTTTCAAATATACACAATTTTGAAATTGTTTCAGTTTTGGATGACTTTTTGGTTAATGATGTTTTAATCTAATGGGTAGTGTGTGTGCGCGCCACCTCACTCTTTTGTTGTCATCTCTATGGTTAAATTAAGCACAAAAATGACTAGGGTATTAGAGTTTGGGCCCACCTATGCAGCAGCCAGATCAACTGAAAGAATATTTTAGCACATGGAGTTACACAGATGCTGGCTACTTGATTTGAAATTATAATGAATTATCTAAGGAAGGGGCCGATTTCATGACAACTCCCACATCATACAGAAACCTCTTTGACAAGTCATGACAAACATCTGATGCAGAAAGTGACTAGGGAGCAGGCAATGAGAATGTAATAACACAGTGAGCAGTGTAAATGTATGTATTACATTACATTATAGCAATGTAATAACAATAGCAATATTATACCATGTAACACACACACACACAAGAACACCCGTGTAGTGGTATTAATTTTACTGTTGGAGGTATTAAAAATGGTATTAAAAAGCATTAAATTGGGTGATGAAAAATGTGCAGATACCCTGATTGAACATTCCTGCGTCTACCAGCACCTAGGAGCTGTGCATGGAACTTTGAACTGTTGATGATACAATAGTACTTTAAGACATTACACACATGACTTCATCGAGCTCACGCGGCCCACGCAGCTACCCTCCCTACAGGCAAGGTGAGTACGATACGATATGATGCGATACGATACGATACGATATGATGCGATACGATACGATACGATACGATACAATAGTACTTTAAGACATACACACATGACTTCATCGAGCTCACGAGCCTAATCAGCTACCCTGTCTCCAGACAAGGTGAGTAGAGGGAATGTGGCCGCCATACGAAGAAATCACTTCACTCCAGTGCTTGGGTCATTACACTGGCTACCAGTGCGATTTAGAATTGAGTTTAAAACTCTTCTGATAGACTAAGTCTCTGACTTATAGACTATCAGAAGAGTTTTAAACTCAATTCTAAAAGACACAGCACATTTGGCTCAGCCAGCAATGATGAAATAAAAGTGTCTCAAACCTACAGTTTCTGTATTTAAAAGTCGTGTGTATTACAGGTCCAAGCCCAGTTGAATTATATATTTTTTTTGGGGGGTGGGGGGGTGCAGTTGAGAATTCTGTCAGAATTGTTCAGTATTAGCAGGCATCTTCAAAGGAATGTCTGGAAAACTCATCACATGGCGTGACTTGTCTTTTTTCTGTCATTTTAGTGCATCATCATCTGGTGAGGAGAAGCCCAAAGTCAAGGCACTGCCCATGTTTGGAGCCATGAAGGGAGGCAGCAAGTTAAGACTGAAGACCGGCACCCTCGGGGTAAGACCTCTTCACTTTTCAGTTCAATTGATCGCTCTTCATTATAGTGCAATATTACTATTAACCATGGTCTCAACAGTGGAACAAAAAACAACAGTAAATACACTTTATAGACTTTATAAAAAGAATGTATATATAAAAAACAATAATTGAAGTATTACAACTTATTACAGTAAGTAGTACTACAGTAAACTACAGAAGTATTACAGTAAATATTGAAGTGTTAATATATTAAACATCAGCTTTTGTATTGGCATCTGCTTGTGTATCTCATCTGTACCTGTTTGCTCCGTGTGTAGAAACTGCCCCCGAAGCCTGTGGCTTTACCCGCCCAGCTGTTCAACATGAAAGACATGCCTTCATCAGGGGAGGTAGAAGAAGAAGAGGAGGAGGAGGAGGAGGAAGAGGAAGAGAAGGAGGAAGAGACGAAGGAGGAGGAGGAAGAGGAGGAGGAGGAGGAGGAGGAGGAAGACCACAACACAGTGGTGGCGGTCAAGAGGAAGGAAGACCAGCGGGCCAGTGGTAAGTGCAAAAAGTAGAAACAATCTCCTAGTGATACATGCAGGGCTCTGAATTAACACCAGCCAACCGGCCAAATGCTGGTGAAATTTCGTTTGGGCTGGTAGAAAAGACCAACTTCGGCTATTAGCCACTTTGACCTACTAGTGAGTGTGTGTTTGGCTAGTAAGATTTCATCTACTAGCCATTTTGGCTGGTGGTGACAACAGCTAAATTAGGGCCCTGGATACATGTATGTATTTGCTGTGTTCATCCTTGTGCTAACTACTCCCCTTCTTTCTAGGGTCAACACTAAGGGAAAGTAAGAGCAGGAGCGTACCTAAGCCAGACAGACACCAGGAGCAGGAGGAGAAGGAGGAGGAGCGATGTGATGGGCCTGAAGACACAGCCAAGCCCCCAGGTAAAAAAACCCTTAAAGGGACAGTTTGGTCAATTTCAACATGCAGTTGTATTGCTCACGCTACCCTTGACTTGTCAGTACCTGGTGATGCCACATTTTTCGGCTCAGCCCTTTCCGAGATATGAGCAATTCTAATGGGGGCAGCGTTTGTTTACATTTTTAAAAAATGAAACATAGGCCAACTCCAAATATTTTCCCAAAAGGTACTGCTGTTTGCTAGTTGTCTGCTGATGTTTTATAACCTTTTGGATGTTTTTGGGAATAAATAAAAATGTTTTTTTGAAATGTAAACAAAGAGCTGCCCCCATTACAATGACCAGGATCTCGGAAACGGCTGAAGAAGGAGAAAAAAAAATCTCAGGCACTGACAAGTCCAGGGTAGTGTGAGCATTACAACTGCATGTTGAAATTGACCAAACTGTCCCTTTAAAGGGGCACTGTGCGACTGTGAGATTTGAAGTTGTTTATTTCTAGAATTCATGCTACCCATTCACTAATGTTACCTTTTTTATGAATACTTACCACCACCATCAAATTTTAACTATTTATTATGTCTGGAAAAATTTGACTTTTCATACATGAAAATGGGGATCTTCTCCATGGTCCGCCATTTTGAATTTCCAAAATAGCCGTTTTTTAGCTGCAAAAATGACTATACTTGGGCCATACTAAAAAATATTAATTTATTACTTAGTAAACTTTCATGAAAAGATCAAATTTGGCAATAGGCAGCCCAGTTTCAATGAGCAGCATAGTTGCAATACCTTTTTTGACAATTTCCTGCACAGTGTGCCAGGTGTACTGTGTAATATGTGTACTAAGTTATTTCCAGATTGCATGTTGGGTTAAGTCAGGAAGGGTGTCGCGCCAATTACTCCAGACCTTAATGATGCATTGGTTCTGGGCAGTGGTGTAGTCTACGTAGAACGCGGGTATACGGAGTATACCCACTTCTAAATTTCAGGGATTTCAGTATACCCACTTAAAATTGATTGATCCATTGTTTTGAATAGCACAAATATATACAGTATACCCACTTCAAAAAAATCTCAAATATACAGTATATCCACCATAAAAAAGTAGACTACACCACTGGTTCTGGGTATTGTAGAACACAGGAGGAGGAAGAGAACTCGCACGCCAAGAGTTGCCGATGCAGGAAAAGTGTTTAATCTATCAATTTAAACCAAAATAAATTAAAGTGCTACCAAGTGGGGGTGCATTGCAGAAGTTTCTTCCTCAGACCTTCATCAGTGCAACTTTTTGTTTCTGGTTGATGGATTAAACACCTTTCCTGCATTGGCAACTCTTGGTGGGCGAGTTCTCTTCCTCATCCAGATTGCATGTTACTCATTCACTAATCACTTACCTTTTTTAATGAATAATTACCACCACCAAATTCTGAGTATTCATTATGACTAGAAAATTGCACTTTTCATTCATGAAAAGGTGGATCTTCTCCATGTCTTTTTTTGAATTTCCTGCAAAACCTACTGCACTTTGGTCATGCTCGTGAATTGTTTATTAGTTTAAATGCTAAATATTCATGAAAAGGTCCCATTTGGCAAAATGCAACACGGTTTCAATGAGTAGCATAGTTGCAATGAACCTGCCGTCGCCCACGTTGTTGTGTCGGTTCATTGAGAAAAACCAAGTATTTTTCGGTTCGCATTGCAAACCAACTTGCTTCGGCATGAATGCGTGGGCCGATTCATGATTAGGTGCGGGAACGGGCATCGGCATGGTTCTCAGTCGGCCTGAAAGCGCCAACAGTGCCCCTTGAACTGCCTGCCAGCGAATTCCACGTAACATATTGTGTCCATTGGGCTCCCAGCGTTGGGGTCAGGAGGTCAGGAGCAGGCTGCTACCCTCCTGTCTACTAGCACCACTTGTACAAACAGGCAGTAAACGCTGCATAATAATGCTTAGTCTTGCCCTTTTCCCACTATGTACACGGCAACGGTTGCCATGACTACTGTAGACCAGTGTTTCTCAACCTTTTTTTGGGCGAGGCACCCTTTCAATTCATGAAAAATTTCAAGGCACCCCAAACCAACAAGCCATAACATGGCATCGCATCCGATACCACACAAACTTAGAAAAGTAACACATTTGGAGACGTCACACGTACTACGTTCGAGGTTGCAGCTGACTGGGGCGACCTATATTTACTTTATTGTCTGTGCGTAAATGGCAGATGAAAGATTCCACTGACTAGCATTAACTTATCAATTTAGACAAATATGTATTATATTACATAATTTATTTATCAGCCACGATTCCGCGGCACCCCTGAGGGGGGCCCGCGGCACCTCAGGGTGCCCCGGCACCCCTGTTGAGAAACACTGCTGTAGACCACATGAATGACAAGACTGGGAGACCTGAAATGTCACAAATGTGCAAACACTTTCCCAACAGTCAAGATGGCAAATGGGTCTATGTGTATGGCAGTTATTGACACACGTAATAGGTGAGCTCCCTACGTGGGCTAAAACGTATGAAGGTAGTGGGTGGTGGTAACTGACTGTAGTAGAATTGCCTTCTTGAGGGTCTTTTGTAAACTGGTTTTACCAAGTTAGCAAAAAAAGAACACCCATGTCCCATTTCATTTAAAGTGATACTGTGCCATTTTTGGAAATAAGCTCATATTAAACCTCCCCTTGAGTTAAATAGTTGAGTTTTACTTTTCTCCTGCACTTTCAATCGTTCTCTGAGTATGGCAGTGCAAATTTTACCTCCATGCTAGCAGTTAACATTGAGTCCTATGAGACCAGCTGGCGGCTAACTGGTCTCATAGGACTCAATGTTAACTGCTAGCTTGGAGGTAAAATTTGCACTGCCGTACCCAGAGAGCGGTTGAAAGTACAGGAGAAAGGTAAACCCCAATCATTTAACTCAAGGAGAGGTATAAAATAAACTTATTTCCAAAAATGGGACAGTATGACTTTAAGCAGTGTTTGTCATTCTTTTGATTCCTTTGTCATTCTTTGATCGCTTTTTTCTTGTCACTTGTAAAGCTTCTGAAAACAGCAAAGCATCAGGCGAAACATCAAAAACACAAAGTCCTAGTCCAAAGAAGAACGTCAAAAAGGTTGTTGGTCCGGCCAGGGTAAGTATTTTGCATATTCCTGTTTAGAGTAGATGTGATGTTAAATTGAAACCTTTGCGATGGAGTATTCTACTCTATTCTACTGTACTGAATTATACTGTACAGTATATCACAAGTGTTTTTCTTAAACAATTCTGGTATCAGAGATTTTACTGTAATTCCTGGCAGAATGATATTCTGTATAACTATTACCTGGTTAAGTTATTGCTGTATTGTATTGTCTTGTTTGTTAGATTATTGTTTTTTGTAAAACAGATATGGACAAACCACCTGCGGCCCGCTGACGACTTTTAAATCCAAATTCATACGGTCACTCAGCATTCTTAAAATGGCTACCTAAAAACAGGGCTCTTGCGAACTCAAGACTAACCAAGTACATAGGGTATATCTAAATCCATTAAATCCATATCATTATTTGCGGTAATGGCAAAGCTGACTTATTCTGCTAGTGTTCACTATTTGTTCATGACATGGGCAAGTTGGCTGTCACATCTTCTCCCAATCTGGCCCTTGGACCCACCCAGGCATTAGAGCAGCATGGAGCACCTCATAGAAATGTACTCATATAGTGCCACTTGCCTTCTCTTTCCCTCCAGCCCCCCACCCTGTCAAAAAAGTATCCAGAGGATGATCCGGATTACTGCGTTTGGGTACCACCAACAGGTAATACAAAAATAAAATAGAAACCAACAGTTCATATGAGCAACTAATACCAGAACATACTTAAAATGGTACTTTAAAAATATTGCATTCACAAGACGCACTGGTGTTTGCAGAATCTGTCTGCGTGTTTCAACCTGTTATCACTTAATGATGCACAAAAAACATTTTTGAAACTTTGTTTCAAGGTTAAGATTTTGCAATGAGTGCACACAACGACAACAGTGAGGGCATATCTCAATGAGGACATAACTCTTTACTTTACTTTCAAACAGTCGCCAAAAGTAGAAGCAAATTCGTGATGTTAGTACAACACTATTACATGGCATTACATAGTTATTACACCATTTATTCCACGGTAGCTAATGAGGTAGATGTATTGCAACGTGGCCCCTTAGAATAATGTGTCACTAAAATGTCACTGAGGAAGGTCTGGTGACCGAAAACGTTTTGCACTTTTGGGTAGCACCTTGATCACTTGTACATATGTAAAGCAATAAATCAATTATTGCATCGGCTCCTGGTGTGTGAGTTCTACTCTTTGCTTCTGTGTGCGTCACTAAAATGTCAAGAAAGTGCCACAAATTTCTTCCACCTCTGATTCTCCTTTTGACACCAATCTCTGCTTTTAACCTTTTAAAAGTGTAGTGTCACACCAGTGTGACTGGATTGTTCGGACAGTGAAAATTCTTTAGAATTCTGAGTGCCATATACAATTTGGAATTTTAGAATCTTGCATTGTTATAGAATTAATTCTTTTTATATAGAATGTTCAAAAATCCACCTTTTTGAGAAACCGAATGTTCATCCTAAGAGAGGCAGGATGTTCCTGCTCCCTCCTGTTCTCACTGTTCTAGTTGTTGTGTTCCCACAGGCCAGTCTGGGGACGGCAGGACCCATCTGAATGACAAGTACGGCTACTGACGACGCTATTGGCTGAGAAAGGAAAACCGTGTCTTCAATCCAACCAATCAGACTTGATGCCCCGTCCTCTTCCCCCTCCTCCTCCTCTGTTATACTCCATAGCATTGTGAAGGTGCAGATGTGATTGTCAGGTCACTATTGAGAAACATTTGGGGAAAAATGGGAAGGTGTTTGTGTCTGTCTGCTCTGTGTTGAGACAAAAAAAACTTTTTTTGACAGTTTATTGGTCTCTTTTGCCTGTGCACTTGTATAATCTGAGTCAGGTTATGTGTCTACCACGTATGTATCTTAAAACATTGGTGTCAAGTCTCTCACAGAAAGCACCCTTCTGCTGGTTCGAGGTCTCCCCAAACTGTCTCTTCAAAAGTATGTTGTTTTATGTGCTGTAAGATATATTTTGATAAATAAAGTCAGATAATTACTTTGTATACATTTGCCGATTTTATATGTTTGACTATTTCTGAGGGATCTGCTCAGGAGATCATGTGCATCCCCAAACTTTTTCAGAGTGTGCAGGAATGTGCATGGAGATGGCAGCGTTGTCTAAAACACTTGACATACAGTGCCCTCCATTATTATTGGCACCCCTGGTTGAGATGTGTTTTTTAGCTTCCAATTATTATTATTTTTTTCTAAATAATATGGGACCTTAATGGAAAAAAAGAGAAAAATCCAACCTTCAATACAAGTGCATTTATTCAGTGGGGAAAAAATCCTACATAAAGAAATAATTATTTGACATCAAATAATGTGTGTCACAATTATTAGCACCCCTGTTGTTAATATTTTGTACAACCCCCTTTTGCCAACAAAACAGCACCTAATCTTCTCCTATAATGTTTCACAAGATGGGAAAAGACAGAAAGAGGGATCTTCAGCCATTCCTCTTTGCAGAATCTCTCTAAATCATCCAGACCTGGGTCCTCTCCTCTGTACTCTCCTCTTCAGCTCGCCCCACAGGTTCTCAATGGGGTTGAGGTCTGGGGACTGAGATGGCCATGGGAGGAGCTTGATTTTGTGTCTGGAGAACCATTTCTGTGTAGATTTGGCCATATGTTTAGGGTCATTGTCTTGCTGAAAGACCCAGTGACGGCCCATCTTCAGCTTTCGGGCAGAGGGCAACAGATTTTGATTTAAAATGTCCTGGTATTTCAAAGCATTCATGATGCCATGCACCCTAACAAGCTTCCCAGGGCCTTTGGAAGCGAAACAGCCCCACAGCATCACTGACCCACCCCCATACTTCACAGTGGGTATGAGGTGCTTTTCAGCATGCGCATCTTTCGTGGCACGCCAGACCCACTTAGAGTGTTTGTTGCCAAAAAGCTCAATCTTGGTCTCATCTGACCAAAGTACACGGTCCCAGTTGAAGCCCCAATACCGCTTGGCGAACTCCAGACGTTTGCGTTTATGATTGTGGGTGAGGAAAGGTTTTCTCCGTGCATGCCTCCCAAACAGCTTGTTGGCGTGTAGACAGCGCCTGATGGTTGATTTGGAGACTTTGTGACCCCAGGATGCTACCATTTGTTGTAATTCTGTAACAGTGAGCCTTGGAGATCTTTTGATTTCTCTTACCATCCTCCTCACTGTGCGTGGTGGCAAAATAAACTTGGGTCCTCGTCCAGGCTTGTTTACCACTGTTCCAGTTGTTTTGAACTTCTTAATTATTCCTCTCACAGTGGATATGGGCAGCTGCAGTTGAGTGGCAATCTTCTTGTAGCCTCTGCCTGACCTGTGAAGGTCGGCGCACATCTGCCTCACTTGTATGCTGTGTTCCTTTGTCTTTCCCATGTTTAAGAGTGGATAAGAGAAATGGCCTTGGTGTCACATCATATTTATACCCCAGGGAAACAGGAAGTGATGAATTACTAATTAAATGTTCCTACATACTCTGGTAAACTTTGTAAACTACTGTAGAAATGACAGAAATGCTTCAATTATATTTATTTCCTGGGAATTGTTAAGGGTGCCAATAATTGTGGAACAGGTGATTTAATGAAAAATAATTTTTTTTTAGTCAGGGATTTTTTTTATTTTCCTACAATTCATTTGAGTTGAAGGCTACATTTTCCTAACATTTTCAGTGTGACAGTATTCTTCTGCAATAAACACTGAATTTATTTTAAGGCTTTTAACACATCTCAACCAGGGGTGCCAATAATTATGGAGGGCACTGTAATTAGACTTCTGATAACAATACACATGCTGACCTGAAATTTCTCTTTCCAATTCATCCAGTTTCTCAAATCAATATATGCATCTCCAATTCTGTTGTGTTTCATCAAGGGGCAGGAACACAAAAAAGATGCGTTTCTTTAGGGATTCTTCAAGGGTTAAAGGACCAGTTCAGTCCATTTCAACATGCAGTTGTAATGCTCACACTACCCTGGACTTGTCAGTACCTTTTCTTCTTCAGCCTTTTCCGAGATCTTGGTCATTGTAATGGGGGCAGCGCTTTGTTTACATTAAAAAAAAACATGTTTATTTATTCCCAAAAACATCCGAAAGGTTATACAACATCAGCAGACAACTAGCAAACAGCGGTACCTTATGGGAAAATATTTGGAGTAGGCCTATGTTGATTAAAATTTTTTTTTAAACAAACGCTGCCCCCAACTAGAATAGCTCATATCTCGGAAAGAGCTTAGCCGAAAAATGTGGCATCACCGGGTACTGACAAGTCAAGGGTAGAGTGAGCAATACAACAGCATATTGAAAAAATTGACTGAACTGCGGTGCGGAGCGGCAACCTCTTGCAGTACATTATGTAAGATTTTCAAGTTGGTTAATCGTCTTCTTTAACTGTATAATGACTTTATCACTGGGAGAGTCATGGGTAAGTCGTAAGAGGGTAGTCATGGGTAAGTGGTTAGCTGTGTCAGACTTGTAGCCCAAAGGTTGCCAGTTCGACTCTCAACCTGCCAGGTTGGTGGGGGTAGTAATTAACCAGTGCTCTGCCCCACACTGCTCCCTGAGCATGGTACCATCCCGCCACACTGCTCCCTTGGGCCACCTTTTGGGACTGCCCCTTTGCACGGCCCGGGTGAGACATAATAAATGCAGTTTTGTTGTGTGCAGAGAGCACCGTGTGCTGTTGAATGTTGTAACACGATGACAGTGGGAATTCCTGAGGTGGGCGGCTTTCACAGAATAAGCATTCTTGCTGCCATGCAAGTTATCTGATGGATTTTGCCAGTTGACTTGTGCCAAGATGACCACTATGTAGGGCACATGTGCTATAACCTGGTCTGAAAGCCCGATTGGGAAACTCCAACTCCCATTGTCATTGTGACACAGCACTCCACAGCACACAAGTGTTCACTGCACACCACACACAACGAAATTGCATTTATGCCTCACCCTAGCAAGGGGGCAGCGCCCAATTGTGCCCCAAGTGAGCAGTGCAGCGGCACGGTACCATGCTCAGGGTACTTCAGCCATGGAGTAGGATGGGGGAGAGCACTAGTTAAATACTCCCCCCAACAACCTGGCGGCTCTGGAGTTGAACCGGCAACCTTTGGGATACAAGTCTGACGCCCCAACCGCTTACCCATGTCCATATCTAGCCTGGTAGTAAGACCAACCACTCAAACAAATGCTGCCCAGAGTCTCTCCAAAGGATAGCAGATACTATAGTTTGATTGAATTAGTGATTAGTGTAACTTGTGGTGTAACCTTATTTCTATTTTTGTTATTTCATATGGCACATGGAGGCAGGGGAATCAAAACAATCCCGTGTCATCCGAATGGTGCAACCCCCACCAAGTTTCATGTTCCATTTTTTTCCCCATCCGTTGGCACGGCGTTCCTCGACGCAAAATGGGCCCAAGAGTTTCCAGATTTTTGCGCAAATGTAAGAACTATTTACGCAAGCGGTGGTCATGATGAAATGGCCCAGGGATTAAGGTGTCTTTCCATGCAGACATGACGCTCTCCTTCAAATATCCACTAGGGGGATCATTCAGTGCTTATTTATTTTCAGGATTTCTCACTCCGATGCTGTAAATGTGCATTACGTGGTAACAATGCGCGCACAACGGTTTTGGCTAATAACCTTCTATTGTAAAGTTACGCGCAATGTCATCTGGCGTTCCAATAGCCTCGTCGTTTTCTCCCCCGCTGTGCTGTCTTCCACAGAGCACGAGTGCTTGTAAAATGTTCTGTTCTGCACGGTGGAGTGCCTTTTGGTTCTGTCTGAGCGAGCCCATAGAAATGGCCACGCACAGGGATGTTAACCTGCGTTAGTCTGGGGTACCTCCTAAACTCCCCCGTCCCGTCCCCACGTCAGACAGACTTAATATGTCTTTTATAGAGCTTCGACAAAAACAAGAATCGATTTAGTCAGTGACACGAAACACAAAGTATAGGGGCTGAAACTCTGTTGGACTGGGAAAGAGTTCAGACTTCATTAGAAAAATGCAGACTTGGCAGGGAAACTAAAAACGGGAAAATATTTCGCATGGTAAAGAAATGAAAAAAGGACAGGGCGTCAAATACCAGAGACCAGAGGGAGGAGCGAGATATCTGTTGAAGAGTTTTCTCAGAACGCATGCCACTAACTAAGCGAAATCATGAAAAATACGAGAAATACAAAGTTGGAATACTCCACTGATTGGCTGCAATCCTTGGATTAACGACGTTAGATGCCATGGACAACAAAGCGCATTGAGAAAAGTCGACTCCGCGCTCCAAACCAAACGGGTTGCCAAATTTGGATTTGCCTTTTTTTTTAAACGCATTCTCCTCAGCAAGGTTGCAGTGGTCAAATCAATTGGTGGCCTGGTCCTTTGTTAGGACCCAAACAGCAAAGCCACTCTGTGGACTGTTTAGATTAACGGGAAAACACGGGGAGTATCGGAGAGCGATGCATCTCGGCAGATCAGTGATGTTTTTCTTGCTAGTTAACTGCGTGACCATGACCCTATCCATATCCACTTGTACAACCGTGGACATTGAACACATTAAGAAGAAGCGAATGGAGGCGATCCGGGGGCAGATTCTCAGCAAACTGCGGCTGATCAGCCCTCCGCAGGCCCTCGGTCCAAATCCGGTCCCGTTTCAGGTGCTGGCACTTTACAACAGCACGAGAGAACTGATGGAGGAGCTGGGGCAGCGGCGCGAGCAGAGCTGCGGACAGGACAACACGGAGACGGAATACTACGCCAAAGAGATATACAAATTCAGTATGATTCAAGGAGCCCCAGAAAACAGTAAGTTTTTAAAAGAAAAGTTTCAAGAAGCTCTTTTTCATAATAATAGTAATAGTAATAATAATAATAATAATAATTATTATTATTATTATTTAAAATGGTCTAATTCATCGCTGTGTCAGTGCCAGAATCTAACTAACAACATATCAGCATGGCCGGACACCCAAGCCAGGAGATTGAGAAGTTTTATTGTTTTCAAGGGTCATCTAGATATTCGTCTTTTAAAATTATTTGGTTATTTATTTTATAAAACATAACCAATAAGTATGGTTAATGTGTTGCCACTCTCATAATGTACAGTGCAGTCCATGCAAATAATGTTTTCTCCACATACACCATATGCGCGTCCCGCTAGCTTTTCTTTTTCTCCAAGAGGAAACAGACAAATCTCTTTTTCCATCCTCATGTGTTCTCACCTACAGGACTCCAAAGACAACTGTTAGCCTGTACAAAGTACACATTGCAACTCCAATGGCATGCCAAATACAGTAAAATCGTTAATACCATAAATTTGCATATGAGAAATAGGCCTAATTATTCACTAATGACAGTGTATGCCAGTTAACCTTGCTCCCCTGTGCAATAGATGTGTAAAAGTGCTCATAGTCTTCTCATGCATGCCTGCTTTAATAGTAACTCATTGCTACACTATCTATACTGTATAATACGTTTGTCATTGACATCTTTACTTGAAATTGTAAGATTGTTCAGTTGTATTTTTTTTTTTTTTTTACATTCAGCATTAGCCTACAGCTTTAGGCCTACTACATGTGTTCATTTTGTCACACACTAACACCATTTCAGTTTTATGCAGCTTTAAACATGTTCTAGAACATTTTGAGGTCAAGTGCAGAGAATGTGATTTAGTGCTGGTTCTGATCCACATACAGTATTGGTGCGAATCTCTCAACTGCTGCCCATGAGCCACATTTCACACATGCCCACATTTAGATACACAGGCACACATCCAGCAGCACAGCAGCCAATCCAGGGGCGGTTCTATCATTGGGCAAGGTCGGGCAATTGCCCGGGGCCCGTCCAGTCAGGGGCCCTGTCGTCAATCAACATTTATGCATTGATTTTTCATGCGGTGGCAATTTAAGCTTTCGAGGCCCTTGGCCGCAGCTCGATGGGGCCCACCTAGATAATCTTGCTTTTAGGCCCATGTTTCCGTTGTTACGCCACTGCCTGCATTTATACACCATCGATTTTTAATTAATAATTTAAAGGGGGCCTCAAAATTGTTCTTTGCCCAGGGCCTCAGATTTCCTAAAACCACTCCTGAGCCAATCCAACATTCAGGATTCAACATTAGGAAAGCAGTAGGTCCCATGCACTCAGAGGTGAATCAGTCCCAAGAAGGAGGTAGCCTATATTAAAAAGCCTTTATTATCTGTGGTTATTCATAATTGAAATTAGAATGCCAACATGTTTCGACCATCTAGGTCTTCTTCAGGGCAAAGCAAAGACAATGGATCGACACAAAGGATTCAACATTCAAGATTTTTTTTTATTACATCTATGGGTATATTAGAGAGTAAAAATATTTGTTTTCCTCCTCAAAAGATAAATAATGAATGAAAGGTGTGTGTGTGTGTGTGTGTGTGTGTGTGTGTGTGTGTGTGTGTGTGTGTGTGTGTGTGTGTGTGTGTGTGTGTGTGTGTGTGTGTGTGTGTGTGTGAGAGAGAGAGAGAAACAGAAAGGAAGAGTAGAGTAGAGTAGAGTAGAGTAGAGGTGTGTACACAGGGCTGTGGTGGGGGTAACGCTTGTGCAGAACTGAACAAAGAGCTCCAAGCCAGGCGTCCCAGGGTCAGCTCTATGTTCCCACAGCCCGTTGGTCCCACAGCCCATTGGTCCCACAGCTTATTCTTATAGCTCCATGTTCCCACATTTGAAAGAAATTATTCAAATATAGGCCCTATTCTCCATAACTCCATATTCCCACATTTCTGAGTAAACTATGGGAACATGCCTTTCTCCCTGCCATGCGACATAGGGCCTAAATTTGAATAAATTCTTAGAAATGTGGGAACATGGGCCAGTAGGTATAAGCTGTGGGACCAATGGGCTGTGGGACCAATGGACCTAAAAAATAATGTTAAAAGTCTTAGTGATGTGGGACCAATGGGCTGTGGGAACATAGACACGCTCCCTCCTAAACTTCACCATGACAAGGTCTACCCATATACTGGTAGATTGCAGCCAAGGGTCCCCCTTCACATGGGTCATGCCACATTATTGTTTCTGTGCGCCGCCTCCTTTCACAACCGTAGTGTCAGTGCCCCACTGGGATATATTTAAAAAAAAAAAAAAACGTATTAGTAACTAAGGGGTGATATTGTGTTTAGCTTATTTTTGATGATTTCGGTGCACATTATTTATTCAATCATTTATTTTGTTTTCTTTTACTTTTTCTTCCAACTTGCCACAGAACCCCTAGCACCCCTCCACGGCACCGAAGGGGTTCCCAGCTGCTCCCCACTTTACAAAACACTGGTCCACGCAAATACTACAATTGTATACTGCGAGAAACGGCAGTACCCCCTATATCAGTGGTTCCCCAACTTTCTCAGTGGAGAACTTTTTCGCCACCCAACCACCACCACCCACTATTGTCTTAGCCTATCAATGGTTTTCTAGGCATTTTTTTTGTCCATTAATTTTGCTAGATTTTCCATTAGTAGTTTGTCCGCTTATTGCCAGAAATCCACAGGACCGTAGTGGTGTGGACCGGCACTGCCCTTGATTCGATCACGATTCAGGAGGTAGCGATTTGATTCTATTCGATTCTATGCGATCCGATTACATTTCTACTGAAAGCAAAGCAAATGTTTCATCAGTCATGATGAGGCAATACAAGTAGTCAGATCTTGCAATGTTTTGAAGTGCTTTTATTTAATTTAACATTCATTTGCTCCCGAAATATTCATGGAAGTAATTATATTCATGGAAACTTTAAAAAATTGCCGGATCGATTCTGGAACTTGCCGGATTGATTTTGGATCGTCCATGCCCCGCATTGGATTGCATCGGCGAATCGATCATTGTTTACACCACTACAGCAAATACATCTATTATCCATACAAGTGAACACACAAGTCCCTTTTGTCCGTGACCCCCCCTTCAGTACCTCCACGACCCCCCCCTCTTCAGTACCTCCACGACCACGACCACCCGGCATCCAGTTTGGGGACCACAGCCCAGTGGTGTAGTCTACTTTTTTTGGGTACTGTATATATGAGCATTTTTTGAAGTGGGTATATTGTTTATATTTGCTATTCTAAATAATTGATCAATCCATTTTAAGTGGGTATACTTAAATTCCTGAAATTTCGAAGTAGGTATACACTGTATACCTGCGTTCTACGTAGATTACACCACTGCCACAGCCCAATACATTGAGCTGCAGCCCCAACATTTGGCATGCACATGGTGCAGTATACACCCTGTGTGAGTGCAGTATACACCCTGTATGAATGTGGAGGTAGCTACCGTACGCCAGGGAGTGTTGAAATACATTAATCTGGACACCTCAGCTCACCTCCCATGAAGCCACAGGCTACTGCCTCCATTACCTTTGGCTGCTATGCAGGGTTGCCAGATGAGGCTGATCCAGCCCAAAAAAATGCTCAAAACCCGCCCAGAAGCACAAAATCCCGCCCAATTCTATTGATCTCTAAGGCAGTGATTCTCAAAGTGTGGTCCGGGGACCACTGGTGGTCCGCGACAGAGCTCAGGTGGTCCGCGAGGGGATTTCTACTTTTCCAAGACAAGCTAGCAGTAGGCTATATTTGTAACATTATTACAAAGCTAAACATTGCTGATGTCATTTTTCACCACAATAAGACAGGCTTCTAAATGTCAATAAAAAGTAAGTGATCTGCATCGGAATTAGCAGTCAAATTGTCACCCGCCAGCTGTCAATTCAGTTGATAGGTGGTCCCTGATCATTTTTGAGGGGACAAAGTGGTCCTCGGTCTGACAAAGTTTGAGAAACACTGCTCTAAGGCAAAAATTGGACTGGCTTTTCTGATAAATGCTATTTTTTCCCGCACACACACGGCCATCCTAAGCAGCCCAATTGGGCGGGAACCAGCTCAATCTGGCAACATTGTGCCTCAATTGCTGTTGGCTGCTATGTCTACGTCCAGATTGTTGAGGGTTTGACATAAATCTTGATCTCCGGAGGTGATGTGAGCACGCGTGGCAAATGAAACCAGCTGGTCGATCGGGTGGGATTGAAGCTACATGAGAGAGAGAGAGAGAGAGAGAGAGAGAGAGAGAGAGAGAGAGAGAGAGAGAGAGAGACTTTATTAATCCCCAAGGGGAAATTGAGTGCCACCTGGTCATACACACAACACATAACAGGAAGACAGGACAAATACATAATAAATAAGAGCTAAGAAAAAAAATAAAAAAAAAAATAATAAAAAATGAAGCACCTTGGACTGTACATACAGTATAGGGCAGTGTTTCTCAAAGTGGGGCGCAAGCCCCCCTGGGGGGGCGCGGAGGCATCGCAGGGGGCGGCGTGTGACATCTGATTTGTGGGGTTTTCCCCCCCAAGGAAATTATTTCCTGTCTCTCCAATAAGCAATACATTTTAAGCCCTCACCAACATCATATTATAAATTGTCGTGAATTTGAATAGCATAGGAAATGAACACACGTCCCTCTTTGTGTTATCTCGCCAGTCACCTTTCCTTTGATTTTGTGCAGCGATCGTAAAATCAGTCTGCGAGAGTACTGCTGTTGCTTGGGGGGGGCGGGGGGGCTCGGAAGCATGCAGCCCCTCTGAAGGGGGGAATGATGGGAAAAGAACCACCGGTATAGGGAGTGGTGTGTTGATGTGTGTATAAGGGGCCTCTATATTCTGGCACTGGTCCCGCAGAATGTGGTGTCGTGTGCGTGCGTGTGTATACTTGTGCGTGCGTGCGTGCGTGCGTGCGTGCGTGCGTGCGTGCGTGCGTGCGTGCGTGCGTGCGTGCGTGCGTGCGTGCGTGCGTGCGTGTGTGTGTGCGGGTTACCTTAGCTACTGGGCATATTTGCTGAAGGAGAATACAATGCCAGGCTGCTTGGGGGCATCAATTTGGCTCATGACTTGTATACAATGCCAGACTGCTTGGGGGCATCAATTTGGCTCATGACTTGTATACAATGCCAGACTGCTTGGTGGTGTCAGTTTGGCCCTCACACTCATGACCTGTGGCAGCCTGAGAGGCTTAAGCCTTTATTGGTCCTGTCATTAATTCACNTGTAGAGAGTTACTTGTGCACAATCCCTGGTGCTGAGCAAAAAGATTACGTGTTTTTTTAGAGTAGAGTAGAGTAGAGTAGAGTAGAGTAACTTTATTGATCCCCAGGGGGAAATTCAGGTATCCAGTAGCTTACATAAATACACAAATACACAAATGCCCACATGGAACTTCAAGAAGAAAAATCCAAAGAAGTGTGCGAACCTTTTTTCAAAAAAAAAACCTGTCATTAATTCAACCATGACAGTCAACAAGTGACCGTCCTCTCTGCTTCAGGTGCATGTTCTCTTTTATACATGTTTACACACTTAAATTCCTTCTTTTTTTCATTCCATGGTAGGAGTGCTATACATTTCTACCATTGTCTTCTTCAGATTCTCTACTGCCATGGAATCATTTTTTTAAATGATTTTAAGTGTGAAGACTCTTCACTCCAAAGTGTCAGTCAGCCTTTGTCCTGCATCTTTACATGGGATGTGCATAATCTTTTTTATATACAAAAATATCTTCAGCAACACCTGTGTATGAATCTCTGCGTATGAAGTGGTCAGTTTGACATCAGCCCTGGCGACCTGTCATGGGTAAGCGGTTAGGGCGTCAGACTTGTAGCCCAAAGGTTGCCGGTTCAACTCCCGACCCGACAAGTTGGTGGTGGATGTAATTAACCAGTGCTCTCCCCCATCGTCCTCCATGACTGAGATACCCTAAGCATGGTCCTGTCCTGCGCACCCTGCTCCATTTCGAGCGCCATTGGGGGCTGCCCCCTTGCAAAGGAGAGGCATAAATGCAATTTCATTGTGTGAACTTGTGTGCAGTGGAGTGTTGTGTCACAATGACAGTGTGAAGTTGTGAGTTTCCCAGTTGGGCTTTCGCTTTCACTTTCACTGCGGGAACTTGCGTCAGGGCTCAGTAGGGCTTTCATTAACCCAGTGGTTCTCAAACTGGGGGTCGGGAGGTACTGAAGGGGGTCGTGGTGGACAGACAGAAGGGGAAGTCGCTATTTTTAGGTCCAAAAGGGGTCCCCCCACTGAAAAAGTTTGGGAACTACTCAGGGTTGCATTTCTGGAAAGCGTAGTTGTTAGCAGTTAGCAACATTTGTTTGTTTGCCAATAGGAAATTGCATTGCAACGAACAAAGTAAGCTTAGCTAACATAGTTAGCATCTACGCTTTCCAGAAATGCACCCCAGGGTTGAAAAGTGGTGTTCCTTTCTTGCGGCTGCTAATCGCTGAGGCCTGCCTAATGGTGCTCAGAGCATAAAATGTCATTATTTTGTTTAATTGAATGCACATGGTTATAATTCCCTTTGCTGAAATGTAGCCTGGTCATATTGAATGGATTTCATTATTTATTTCATTTATGATGCAATACGGAAGCCTATTATGCACAGTATAGTAAGGCTTAGCTAACTAAGGGTACCGTGCTCTGGGTACCCCGATTATGGGGGAGGAGGAGGAGAGCACAGGTTAACCTGGTGGTGTCGGGAAGTAGACTGGCAACCACCAGGCTACAAGCCCGACTGTGTTTCTCAAAGAGGGGGGGCCGTTAGAGAGCCCTTGGGGGGCGTTGAGAGCAAGACAGCTGAGATGGGGGCACAAATAAATGGGTGCTGGGAAGGCCCGTTTAAAACGAATGGAAGCCCTCACCGTTCTAAAAAACGGTATAATAATCATACAGCACAATCAATAATAGCATATAAAGAAAATTATTACTACTATTTTTATTATTATTATTAGGCTGTAATGTGTTAAAAATGTTCAACAAAATGCTGTATGTCATACAGCACAATCTATAATAATATAAAGAAAATGATTACTGTTATTATTATAAGGCTGTAATGTTTTCAAATTATTCAGCAAAATGCTGTTGGGAGCATTGGCATGCTTATGATGAGGTCAGGAGGACATTTCTTCAGAAAAGGTTGAGAACCGCTGCCCTAACCGGTCACCATTTCTACTCATTTCTTAAGCACGCGTTTTGTTTTTCTTCTTTTGAACGAGTAGCGGTGCCTTTGCCTAAGCCAGTGGTTCTCAAACTTTTCGTGCCATTCCCCCCTTCAGAGGAAGGGTGTCTGTCTGCGCCCCCCCTCGAGCAAAATGGTTACGAAAATACAAATAAATAGGCCTTCGTAGAGTTTATTGGAGGCTAATATACACGTATATGGCACGTATATTAGTGAATAAATTAATGAATATATTGTGATTGTAAAGTGAATGTGTTGACTTAATGGCAAAGCAGAAAAGTATTAGAAAAGAAAAACCTTCTGACTTCACGCGCCCCCCCCTCCAATACCTCCGCGTCCCCCTAGGGGGGCTTCCGCCCCACTTTGAGAAACACTGGCCTAAGCCAACAGCTGGATAGGGATCTGCTGTAGCGTGGTCATTATTGTCCATTAGTGAGGCTTAATGCTGAGCAGAATAGCAGGCAGTCGAACCCAAATGGCCCTCTCATTTCTCAACATAATGGTGCTCGGAGCATAAAACCTCATTATTTTGTTTAATTGAATGCACATGGTTATCATTCCCTGTACTGAAATGTAGCCTGGTCATATTGAATGGACCTAGACCTAGGCAGACCTAAGGACTGTTCTATGCTAGGCGTATTATGACACATCCCTTTAGGCAGACAGGAACCTGGTCATGTTAGGTGCCCATAGCAACCTATTATGTTGGCATATCTCTATATACTTAAAGAATCTCTGGTATAGTAAGGCTTAGCTAACTAAGGGTACCAGGCTCTGGTTACCCTGATCATGGGGGAGGGAGGACGGGACAGAGCACATGTTAACCTGGTGGTGTCGGGAATCAAACTGGCAACCCCCAGGCTACAAGCCCGACTGTGTTTCTCAACGAGGGCTCTAAAGCCTATTACGCACAGTATAGTAAGGCTTGTAAAGGACTATTCGCAGTGATAGGGTACACAGCGGTCAAAGAGGGACGGACAATGTCAGCAACACTACAAACAGGGCAACAAACCAATTCTGGTCTGCCCTTCTACGTGGGCCTGGTACAACTGAACCTCTTTGTAACCAGACACATTGTTCCTCTAGTCATTATTTAGTACCTCAAAACAACAACAGTAAATATATTATTGTATGACTGCATAAACCCATAGTACCCGGAATAACTATACATATCACTGTAACAATGTAGGTAATGCAGTATTGATTTCCTGTAATCTGCTGTATTTCAACAGGTCATTAAACACATATTCTTCACCTGCAGATATAAACACCCGTTTGAAATGATATTTTGGGGAGATTATTTCACCTGCTACTGTGGCACTTAAAAATAAGAATATTCATGGCCCTACGGTGTCTCTAACGGTAGGGCAGCAGACTACTACGCCAACGACCCGGATACGATTCCGGCACCATGGCTCGGCAGGCTTGTGTGCTGTGCCACTGCACCAGGGATGCGGGTTCGGCCTGGCCCGGGGTCGTTTCTCATTCCTTTGCACTCTCTCTACTCATTTCATGTCTCTCTCTCTCTCACTGTCCTGTCTTGATGGTGAAGGTGTGGAAGCCCAAAAAATACATTTCAAAATATAAAATAAAATAAAAATGAAAATAAATATAGGGGGCGCTGTGGCGCAGCGCGCTGAGCCCCCCACATTTGGGCTTGCATGCCCACCCTCGGGGCCTCCGGTTCGAGTCAAGCTGGAGTCATTTCCCGATCCTCCCCTGTCTCTCTGCCCCATTCGCTTCCTGTCACCATCTTCAACTGTCCTGTCAAATAAAGGCATAAAAGCCCATAAAAATATTAAAAAAAATAAAATAAATAAATATATAAATATAACCCTGGCTTCATTTCCCTCTTGTGTTTTAGACGAGCTGCCTCACTGTCCGAAGGGGATCACCTCCAAGGTCTTCAGGTTCAACGTGTCCACCATGGAGAAGAACTCCACCAACCTGTTCCGGGCAGAGTTCCGAGCGCTGAGGGTGCCCAACTCTGTGGCCAAGAAGAACGAGCAGCGCATCGAGTTATATCAGGTGAGTCTCACGAGCAGCCAATCGAGTTATACCAGGTGAGTCTCACGAGCAGCCAATCGAGTTATATCAGGTGAGTCTCACGAGCAGCCAATCGAGTTATATCAGGTGAGTCTCACGAAAAGCCAATCGAGTTATATCAGGTGAGTCTCACGAGCAGCGCATCGAGTTATATCAGGTGAGTCTCACGAGCAGCCAATCGAGTTATATCAGGTGAGTCTCACGAGCAGCGCATCGAGTTATATCAGGTGAGTCTCACGAAAAGCCAATCGAGTTATATCAGGTGAGTCACACGAAAAGCCAATCGAGTTATATCAGGTGAGTCACATGAGCAGCGCATCGAGTTATATCAGGTGAGACACACGAAAAGCCAATCGAGTTATATCAGGTGAGTCTCACGAAAAGCCAATCGAGTTATATCAGGTGAGTCTCACGAAAAGCCAATCGAGTTATATCAGGTGAGTCTCACGAAAAGCCAATCGAGTTATATCAGGTGAGTCTCACGAAAAGCCAATCGAGTTATATCAGGTGAGTCTCATGAGCAGCAGATCGAGTTATATCAGGTGAGACACGCGAGCAGCCAATCGAGTTATATCAGGTGAGTCTCACGAGCAGCCAATCGAGTTATATCAGGTGAGTCTCACGAAAAGCCAATCGAGTTATATCAGGTGAGTCTCACGAAAAGCCAATCGAGTTATATCAGGTGAGTCTCACCAGCAGCAGGTCGAGACATATCAGACATGTATAACACAGGTAATAGGAGGGAAAATATAAAGTACAGAAAAAAAGTAAATTGTGCCAAAACTTTGAGATGACCAAGAATGAATGTTGATAGATATGTCTACGATATAGTATTGTGATGTAGAGTTGTATCGTGATTTAGAATTGAAGTAGAGTAGAGAGAAATAAGGCATAAATATTCCACCAAGAACCCAAATCCTGGTAAGGTGCATGAAGAGAAAAGGTAAGGTGCAGTCAAAGGTGTTGGTTTGGCTCGATAAGCGGTGGGGATATTTTAATGGCAAATTGTCTGGATATGCTGTTTTTGCATTATTTTTGTGAAAAAGTGGTGGGGACAAGCTAGATTCATCGAAAAAGTAGTATGGACATGTCCCCCCCCCCCCTAAAACTACGCCCATGAGTGCAGCAAAGCAGTGCACTGTATGAGGATGGGCTGGGGACTTCTCAGCTGTCACAATGTTACAGTCCAGTAAAAAGAAAAAAAGGTGTATTGGAATGGACACACTCACATGCAGGGCCGGATTAATGCACAGGCTAGATATGGCTGCAGCCTATGGGCCCCCCCACCTGCCAGGGGCCCCCTGATTGGTCAGAAGTGAAACATTGCAGAATTATGACAAGACACAATGTCGAAAAATTCATCTGACGTGTCGAGTAGAGTTGGTAGACATGTTATACTTAATTCGTAGTACGTAATTATTACACTGTCTATGTACATTTGTCTTAAAAAAATTGCTTCCTGGGGGGTCCCACATGAACCTGTAGCCTAGGGGCCCCAGGCCATCTTAATTCGGCCCTGCACACATGCACACACAGCACCAGCCGATTGAGTCATGTCTGGTGAGTCACATGTAACTGAGGTCACCTGCACTAGTTTGCCACTTGGAGTTCGAACTCGCCACTCTGACCCGGACCTCCTGGGTTACCTGACTGGACTCTGACTGCTACACCAAAGACCGAGGCCCAGTGCATGGTGTGACAGTCAGAGTGCACTCAAAACCCCAGCAATGGCCACTCCATCACACTGTATGTAATGTACAGTATGTGCAACTGAGGTGATCCCACCTCAAGTCAAGTCAAGTCAAAGTTTATTTATAGAGCACTTTAAGATACAACAAGATAGCTGACCAAATTGCTGGACAGGCAAATAAAAGGACTTGAGGACCCTTTACGTAAGACACACAAAGACAGCAAATAAAACATAGAAAGAAATGAACATAAAAATAAACATAGAAACAGTGTAATCTTTGAATAAAAATATTAAGCACTTAAGAACAATATAAAGACCAATAAAATGCATATATACAGTCAACACTCCAGTCAACACTCTAGTCCAAACAAGGAAGGCACAGCACGATACCGCTCAACTAAATGTCCAGACCAGTCAGCACCAGGCTCAAGATGACCTGGGGCCCCTAGGCTACAGGTTGCTGTGGCCCCCCTGGAGGGCAAATTTTGCACAAATTTAAATAGTGTCACAATTTCGATTTAGGAATTTAGGATAACAGGTCTACCAACTGTATTTAACATGCCGTGATTTTTTTCCATATCTTGTCACAATTCTGCAATTTTTCACTTTTGGTCTATCAGGGGGCCTCTGGTAGATGGGGGCCCCTAGGCTGCAGCCTTATCTAGCCTGTGCGTTAATCCAGTCCTGTTCAGCACTACCGATACTGTATGAGGCTTCGGGAGGGAGGCTTACTAACATTCTACTGATACTGTATGGGGCTTCGGGAGGGAGGTTGACTAATGTTCCACTCCCCAGCCCCCACTGTGAAAACTGCTGGTATAGCACATGTGGTGGTGCCGGTGTGTAACGTAGGGGAAATGCAGTGTGTGTGTGTATATTGTACGGGAAAGGGGATGTGTATGGTATGGGAATGATGTCTGTGTGTGTGTGTGTGTGCGTGTATGCGTGCGTGCGTACGTGCGTACGTACGTGCGTGGCTTGTGTTCCCATGTTTCATGGGAAATATGGTGTGTGTCTATGTGTGTTGTACGGGAAGTGTGTGTGTTTGTGTCTACAGTATGTTTCATGGGAATTATGATGTGTGTGTGTCTATGATGACTATGTTTTCTAGGAAATATGGTGCAATGGGCTTTGCCCTGGGGGATGGGGCTGGGGGGGTCAATAAGCAGTGGTGTGGTGTGGTGTGGTGTGGTGTAGTGTAGTGTAGTGTAGTGTGGTGTGGTGTGGTGGTGTGGTGTGGTGTGGTGCAGTGTAGTGTGGCTGTGGAGAGTTGTGAGTTGAACGTCTCTGTGCTACGCTGATATTTCACCACCTCCATGGAAATATCCACATGCACGCAGATCTTTATACTATCAAGTTACCGAAAACAGTTACAAGGGCTTTACTGTCTTTAGGCAAACTGGAAAAATGTAGTGTGTGCGTGTCTCTTTCTCCTGCGGCGTGCGTACCTCTGGCCTGGGTGCATTTCTCGAAAGCGTAGTCAGAGATTCTTTAAGTATATAGAGATATGCCAATGTAATAGGTTGCTATGGGCACCTAACATGACCAGGTTCCGGTCTGCCTAAAGGGGCGTGTCTTAATACTCCTAGCATTGAATAGAACAGTCCTTAGGTCTGCCTAGGTCTGCCTAAAGGGGGATTTCCCCCCCCCTCCCCCTTGCAATACTAGAACCCGGAAACAATGGGCCAATGGGACCTCTCTCTCTCTACTCTCTCTGGCATAGTTGTTAGCCAGTTAGCATCCTGGGTAGTTACCAATGGGGAAATTGCATGACAAACAACATAGTAGCTAATGTAGTTAGCAACTATGGTTTTGAGAAAGGGGTCAAAGACATCTTTGTCATTCAGTGTTACGGACACCTTCCGCCGACTGTAACTGCATAAAAATATGAATATGAAATTGTTTCAAGTGAATGGATGACAGCCGAGGCTTTCATGCATTCCCTGTAACAATAAATAAATAAAAAGAGTCATGTTTTTTTACGGTTACAGTCAGCAGAAGGCATCCATTACACTGAATGACAATGCCATTTTGCACATCTTTGACCCAAAGTGTTGGGTTGTGACTGAGTTCACCTTGGGCTGAGCAGGAGCAGCATTTGGAGTCATCAGATATTTGTGGTGGGAGGGAGGGATCTGATATCGTGAAGTGAAAGCCGTGAAAGCCGTTTCGTCAAACTCATTGCATACTTCAGCATCGAATGCATTGTGTACATCAAGGGTGGGGAACCTTTTTCATTCGAGGGGCCACTTCAAAGTCCTCCAAGAGCCGTAAAAGTCCTCCGAGGGCCGTACTATGAACACAAACTGGGATTTTCCCCCCGCACTTCAGGCCTATATTGAAAGGCAGGCATCTTTAAAACAGACCCCACCTTATCTAGGTACACTGAATATAACTTCATTGTATTGCAAATGTATTTTCTAAGATTTCTTTACAAAATATGTCATATTTCATGTGAAGCTGCATAACATTAAAATCATATCGGGGGGGGCAGATAAAATGGGTGTTAAAACAAACGGCCCTCGAGACATACTAGGTTCCCCACCACTGTGTACATCAACATTGAATTCATTGTGAACTTCAGGGGGTTCCCAAACTTTTTCTGCTGGGACCCCCTTTTGAGTCTAAGAATATTTCCGCAACCCCCCTCCTCCCCCATATTCTTATATTATGCCAGCTGTTTCCCATTTTTATGCAGTAGTCAGGGTTGCCAGATGAGGCTGATGATTTCCAGCCCAAAAAAGTATCGTTTATTGCACAAAATCCAGGGGGTAAATTAATGGCATTTCAGAAAAACCCGCCCATGCACATAGACATAAATAGAATTGCGGGTTTTTCTGCTAAGACATAACACACATACGGCCATCCTACAGCCCAATTGGGCGGGAAACATAATGGCATACATATAGCTCACTGTTATATACATTTTGCCATTTTATCCATCGTATATATCAACGTTTAAGCCATTACTGTCCAACATCAAATCCATTGTATCCAACATCAAATCCATTGTATCCAGGATTACAAGGTGCGAGACAGAGACAGCTGTGTTGTTCCATTCTAGAATCTTTGATCTGAACCATAAACATTAGAACATTCCAACCATTCCGAAAAACATTAGACATGGGGGAATAACAGGAAGAATGGAAAAGTGGGCGGGGCATGGACTGAGGTGGGGTGACATGCCAGCAAAGGTGTGTGTGTGTGTGTGTGTGTGTGTGTGTGTGTGTGTGTGTGTGTGTGTGTGTGTGTGTGTGTGTGTGAGTGTGTGTGTACCCTCAGCTCTACTCACTCTGCTCTGTGTGTGTGTGTGTGTGTGTGTGTGTGCTTGTGTGTGTGTGTGTGTGTGTGTGTGTGTGTGTGTGTGTGTGTGTGTGTGTGTGTGTGTGTGTGTGTGTGTGTGCGCGCGCTTGTGTGTGTGTGTGTGTGTGTGTGTGTGCGCGCTTGTGCGTGTGTGTCTGTGTCTGTGTCTGTGTGTGTCTGTGTGTTCTGTTCTGCCGGTGCATACCTGCTTGTTGTGCAATGCCCTTGGTGAGCTATGTAGTTGTAATTGCAAATCTATTGGAACTGAAAAGTAAGCAGGGCACTAAGAAAGGCAGAATGCCGAAATGCATCTGTGTAAAAAAAATAAAAAGTTGATGCACAATGACTACAACCTCTTCTTACTTTTGCAGTTATACATTATTTTGGTCAGCAGCCTAAAAGCAGTGGTTTTCAACCTTTTTTTGAACAAACGTCCCCTGGACCTTATCCTAAGCCTTCCAACGCCCCCCTGACTTCATCATAAGCCTACTATAACGCCCCCATTACTATTTAAACATTTGAATTGTATCCTTCTCCTTCTGTGTCATAGGATGTGCAGACACATTTAAACAGTCAAATATGACGGAAAAGAGTGTATGAGAGTATGGAGTGCATGCATGCACAATTTTAGGCCTTTTTAAAGAATAATTGTTGAGTTCGGCCCACGACTTCGTTCCAGATTTTGATTTTGGCCCTCAGTCAATTTGAGTTTGACACCCCTGCTCTAGCCTAAAAGAAGAGCGAAATCTGTTTGGGTTAAGCTCCGCTCCAATAACCTTTATGGATATCTATCGGAACAGCATCTTGCTTACTTAGTGACATTTGGATGGATTGCATCCTCCCCATAGCTGGATTGGCCATATGGCATACAGGGCACTAGCCAGGTGGACTGTTAATGATTTGGGCCTGTTCATCCCCTCAATGCAATGGTATCAGTCCTCATGCCACTACAGCTAACCTCTCAGTGTCAGATTTAAATATTAATATTGGCTGTTGTGGTCAAAATAGCTCGTAATAGATTTACTAAAACTGTGGTCACAGGCTTTGTTGTCTCGCTCAATGCCTGAGACCAATGCCGGACCGGTCTTGACTGCAAATGCCCGGCCTTCGTTTTCATCCCAGTCCAGTCCTGATCCTCCCATCCTAAGTAGTGGTGGAGGAATGCAGAGAGACGAGGCATGCAGTCTGGATATACAGTATATATATGAAGAGCTCTTTTCCAAAACGCTATATCCACCATTTTTTGACTTTTTTCATTTTAATATTGAAATTGACTGTTAAGGAGACCTATCATGTATGTGTGAATTCTTGCCATTCAAATGTTTTGAGAACATACTTTTTAAACTCTATAAAAATGCATTTCAATGGAATGCCCAATACAAAAATGTCAATTTCCCAACATTCTATAAAATGGATATATCTCATTTTGGAAAAGAGCTTTTCATATGTATAGATGCAGCCAGTGGTATATGTCATGGGGATGGAACGTTCTCTCTCCATCTCAGGGCCGCTGTTAAGGTTTTGGAGTTCCTAAGCATAACTGGTCAGGAGGCCCCCCTCATAATTAAATAACAATAATAATGACACATTTTTTAGTCAGTCTCAATTTAGGAAGCCCCAATTTTGGGGGCAAAGAAGTTGAGGCCCTAAACACTATGTTTACTCTTCTTATGTCTAGCGGTGGCCCTGCTCACATCTCCACGTATAGATGTATCCATCCTGAGTAGTGGTGGAGGAATGCAGGGACCCGAGGCGTGCAGTCTAGATATACGTAGAGAGCCCTGCTCGATCTCCACGTATAGATGTATCCATCCTGAGTAGTGGTGGAGGAATGCAGGGAGATGAGGCATGCAGTCTAGATATATATATATATATACAGTGTGTAGAGATGCAGCCAGTGGTAAATGTCATGGGGATGGGACAGTCTCTCTCCATCTCCGTGTATAGATGTAAACATGGAGCGATGTGGAGCGGAGCACACGTAGGCCTGGACTGTACGCTACGACAACATCACAGAAACAGGCAGCCCTGTCATAGGTCATAGGTCATGGATTTAACCCATTCATGCCTGGTGCTGCTTAGCGCAAACATTGGCCCTAGTACTGGGAGCTCATGAAATTCGAGATTTTTAAAAATAATAAAAATGTTGGTATTTTAGAATGTGGTTAGAATGAGATGTGGGTCTTAGCTTTTTAAACATGTCATGTTTTATGTGCTTCAGAAGCTGAGATATTTAGGTTTTTATAGGCTAACAGTACCTTTTCCCAAAAATGGCGTAGGCATCAATGGGCAACCCATCAATGGGTTAATGTATGTGTGTCTTCCAGACCAAAAGACCTCTCCCACTAGTTTATGTGGTACACACAAGAGTATGATGGATGTTTATGTCCAGTCCTCAGAGCAATAGAATAGTGTGTACGACAGAGTCTAGCTGGATACACCCACAGGTAGTAGTCATTGTCAGGGCTGATAGTATTCAGGCTCCAAGCCTGATTTCAGGCTTGACAGAGTTTGCAAAAATAAAAACATTGATAATAATTAGCCATTAGGTTATTCTTATCTCAGAAAGTGTTACAGGTTCAGGGTTTTCTTCTACTATCAGGCTTGAATAATGGTCATACAGAGGCTATTAAATGTTTGAATAATGTGTCAAAATAGGCCTACGTTATGTCACTATGCAGTATCTTGTCTTCGTCATTAGAGCAGGGAAAAAAGTTCAGGCTCAGGATTTTTTTTCACTATCACCCCTACATTGTACACTAGAAACACACAGCACAAAAATGTTACTTACAGTATTTTGTTTGTGTTGTTATCATTATAATGACTAATGACTAAAAGAAATAATCGTCTCATGACTAAATAAAGTCATTTTTTTCCACTCAGGTGTGTGCAGAACTCACAGTAGATCTAGAGATTGTTTTGGGTTGGGTGTGGACATCCAAAGTCACTTGTTGCAGGTGCCAGACAAAAGTGTCAGACAGTTTAACAGCTAGGTCTGCACACTGCGGAATAATCTCCAAAAAATAAACTTTATTAAATTAACTTAAAACAGTGAGGTTTTGATCACTCTGCTGTTTTAATTTAATTAAGTTTATTTTCGGAGCTTATTCAGCAGTGTTCAGACCCTTTTCTTGGCTGCTCTACCTACCTCTTCTCATCTCCACTGTAGATTATCGAGCAGGATTATGCTGTTAGACAGGAAGTAACAACTTTTGTTGTTAAACAGGAAGTCATCATAATGACTAAAATGGAAAACTTGTTGATCATCCTATGATTGAAGAAAGCCTTGAGGTGTGTACAGAACCTTTTGAATTTAATGACCGTAGATCTGGTAGTTGTTGTTTTGGGTTGGGTGTGGACATCCAAGGTCACTTGTTGCATGTGCCAGACAAAAGTGTCAGACAGTTTAACAGTTAGGTCTGCACACTGCGGAATAATCTCCAAAAAAACCTTTATTAAATTAAAACAGTTAGGTTTTGATCACTCTGCTGTTTTAATTTCATTACATTTATTTTCGGGGCTTATTTTGCAGTGTTCAGACCCTTTTCTTGGCTGCTCTACCTACCTCTTCTCATCTCCACTGTAGATTATCGAGCAGGATTATGTTGTTAAACAGGAAGTAACAACTTGTGTTGTTTAACAAAAAGTCATCATAATGACTGAAATGGAAAGCTTGTTGATCAAGAAATCATCATCTTATGATTATATAAAGCTGTGACTATTTTTTTCACTCAGGTGTGTGTGCAGAGCTCTTTCGAATTTAATGACCGTAGATCTGGAGATCTCCTTTTCTCACATGCTCTATCTTCTCATGTCCACTGCAGATCATCGAGCAGGATGAGCACATAGCCAAGCAGCGCTTCATCGGGGGCAAGAACGTGCTGACCAGAGGCGCTCCTGAGTGGGTGTCTTTCGACGTCACCGAGACCGTCAGGGAATGGCTCAGCAACAGAGGTGAGGGTTTTTTTTCTCTATTATTCTATTTTCTATTTTTGGGGGGCTTTACCTAAAGGACCAGTTCAGTCAATTTCAACATGCAGTTGTAATGCTCACACTACCCTGGACTTGTCAATACCTGAGATTTTTTTTTTCTTCTTCAGCCTTTTCCGAGATCTTGGTCATTGTAATGGGGGCAGCGCTTTGTTTACATTTCAAAAAAACATTTTTTATTTATTCCCAAAAATACCCAAAAGGTTATACAACATCAGCAGACAACTAGCAAACAGCAGTACCTTTTGGGAAAATATTTTGAGTAGGCCTATGTTAAAAAAAAAAAAGTAAATAAACGCTGCCCCCATTAGAATAGCTCATATCTCAGAAAGGACTGAGCCGAAAAATGTGGCATCACCAGGTACTGACAAGTCAAGGGTAGCGTAAGCAATACAACAGCATATTGAAATTGACTGAACTGGTCCTTTAAGCCTTTATTTTTGTGACAGGACAGCTACAGGGTAACAGGAAGTGAATGGGGGGAGGGAGACAGGCAGGGCTAGGCAAATGACCCCGGGCTGGACTTGAACCAGAGATTCTTTAAGTATATAGAGATATGCCAATGTAATAGGTTGCTATGGGCACCTAACATGACCAGGATCTGGTCTGCCTAAAGGGGCGTGTCATAATACTCCTAGCATTGAATAGAACAGTCCGTAGGTCTGCCTAAAGGGGGAACCCCCCCCCCCCTCCCCCTTGCAATAATAGAACCCGGAAACAATGGGCCAACGGAACCTCTCTCTCTCTACTCTCTCTGGAAACAATGGGCCAACGGAACCTCTCTCTCTCTACTCTCTCTGGAAACAATGGGCCAATGGAACCTCTCTCTCTCTACTCTCTCTGGTAGAACCCTGGTCACCCATGTAGCAGACCAGTGCCCAGCCAATAGAGCCACGGCTGGGCCGCCATCTTAATAATAATAATAATAATAATAATAATAATAATAATAATAATAATAATGTCTTCTTACTAATAATTGGCAGCGGTGGCCTAGTGGTTAAGGAGACAGGCTTTAGATCAGAGGGTTGCAGGTTCGAATCCTACCATTCCACTCCCTCTCTCACTACATGGATGAAGTGCCCTTGAGCAAAGGCACCTAACCCCACACAGCTCCATGGACCGTAAACAATACCCTGTTCTTGAAAAATAACTGTAAGTTGCTTTGGATAAAAGCACCAGATAAGTGTATTACATTACACATTAATGTAATGTAATGATGTACAGTGATTTAATATACTTCCAAGGATGACCCATGTACTCGGGATGTTGTCACTTATGTTTTGGTTAAAATTAATGCATGACTTAATACTACATTTGATGATCACATCATGTCTTCCTGTGGCAATAGGATGAGAACAACAGCAGTAATACACAGTGTAAAGAAGAAATAGCCAGGCCCAGCCCTTGCTTAGTTATCATTGTCATTGGGAAGAGAATGCATTGCTGAACTATGAAGTTATTGACTTGCATTGTTTTTCTTTTATTGCTAGTAGTAGGAAATGGATCACACTAAATTTTTCTTCTTTCTTGTTGTTTTCTTTTTATTTTAACATTGCAGGGATTATTACTGACATTTGTAAACTCTTTTTTTTAACAGACTCTAATTTGGGTTTGGAGATCAGTGTTCACTGTCCTTGTCACACTTTCAATCCCAACGGCGACATCACTGAAAACGTCAAAGAGGTTCTGGATGTTAAATTTAAAGGTAAGAGCAAAAATGCATGTAAGCAAATGGTGTCTTATCTACATACAGTATCATAGCACATTTCAAGGAAAGCACATGTTGTTGGAACCATGTAAAACAAACATTTCACTGTATTCGTAGCAAAACATATAATTGTTTAATTCATTAAATAAATTTACAGTACATATACTATGTGCAAACATTTCACTAACTGAAACGTAGTATTTCCATACCCATGTACTAGCGCTACTTAAAACAATAAAGCATGTTTATAATATTATTGTATATACAATGTATCCCATGACACCATCTAACCGCTGAGAACTTCGGAACAATATTTGCAAAGCTCTGTGAAACTGCTGTTCCGTATGATTCCACCCTGCGCTGGGAATTCTGCTGTTCCGTATTCCGCCCTGAGCTGGGAATCCTGTGAGACACAGGAAGCACAGCAGAGAAGCAAGCGAGGCACAGCAAGGCAGCTCGGCTGACAGAGCAGACACGGGCTGCTGTAGCGTAGAAGGGGAGGGGAGTGGAAGGTCTGCTGTACTGTAGTGGAGAGGAGAGGAGAGGAGAGGAGGGGAGAGGAGAGGAGAGGAGAGGAGTGGAGAGGAGAGGAGAGGAGAGGAGAGGAGAGGAGAGGAGTGGAGAGGAGAGGAGAGGGGAGGAGAGAGGAGAGGAGAGGAGAGGAGTGGAGAGGAGAGGAGAGGAGAGGAGAGGAGAGGAGAGGAGAGGAGAGCAGAGGAGTGGAGAGGAGAGGAGAGGAGAGGGGGTGAGGAGAGGAGAGGGGGTGAGGAGAGGAGAGGAGTGGAGAGGAGAGGAGAGGAGAGGCGGAGAGGAGAGGAGAGGAGAGGAGAGGAGAGGGGAGGAGAGGCGGAGAGGAGAAGAGAGGAGTGGAGGAGAGGGGAGGAGAGGAGAGGAGAGGCGGAGAGGAGAGGACAGGACAGGAGAGGAGAGGAGAGGAGAGGAGAGGAGAGGAGAGGAGATGAGAGGAGGAGAGGAGAGGAGAGGAGAGGAGTGGAGAGGAGGAGAGGAGAGGAGAGGAGAGGAGAGGATTGGAGAGGAGAGGAGTGGAGAGGAGAGGAGAGGAGAGGAGAGGAGAGGCGGAGAGGAGAGGAGAGGAGTGGAGAGGAGGAGAGGAGAGGAGAGGAGAGGAGAGGAGAGGAGGGGAGTGGAGTGGTGGGGAGTGGAGTGGTGGGAAGCAGTGGAGGGGAGAGGAGACAGGGCCTGCTGTAGTGTAGAGGAGGAGAGGAGAGGAGGGGAGAGGAGTGGTGGGAAGCAGAGGGTCTGCTGTAGTTACTGTGGGAATGGAGTGGAGTGTAGGAGAGGAGAAGAAAAGAGAGGAGTGGTGGGAAGCAGTGGAGTGGAGCGAAGAAGAGTGGAAGAGTGGAGGGTCTGCTGTACTGTGGGAACGGAGCATAGGAGAGGAGTGGAGGGGAAGAGGGGAGTGGAGAGGAGGAGAGGAGTGGAGGGGAAGAGGAGAGAGGAGAGGAGAGGAGGAGGAGAGGGGAGTGGAGAGGAGAGGAGAGGAGAGGAGAGGAGAGGAGTGGAGAGGAGAGGAGGGGAGAGGAGAGGAGAGGAGTGGAGAGGAGAGGAGAGGAGAGGAGAGGAGAGGAGTGGAGGGGCAGAGGGGAGTGGAGAGGACGGGAGGAGAGTGGAGAGGAGGAGAAGAGGAGAGGAGGGGAAGAGGGGAGAGGAGGAGAGGAGAGGAGGAGAGGGGAGTGGAGAGGAGAGGAGAGGAGTGGAGAGGAAGGGAGGGGAGTGGAGAGGAGGAGAGGAGAGGAGGAGAGGGGAGTGGAGAGGAGAGGAGAGGAGTGGAGTGGAGAGGAGAGGAGGAGGACAGGGCCTGCTGTATTGTAGAAGCAGAGGGGAGAGCGGAGCGGAGCGGAGAGGAGGGGAGTGGAGTGGAGTGGAGTGGAGTGGAGCGGAGAGGAGGGGAGTGGAGTGGAGTGGAGAGGAGAGGTGGGTCTGTTGTATTGTGGGAACGGAGTGGAGCGTAGGAGAGGAGCGGAGCGGAGTGGAGTGGAGCGGAGTGGAGAGGAGTGGGGAGCGGAGTGGAGAGGAGTGGAGTGGAGCGGAGTGGAGAGGAGTGGAGTGGAGCGGAGTGGAGAGGAGTGGAGTGGAGAACGGAGTGGAGCGTAGGAGAGCAATGGAGCGGAGTGGAGGGCCTGCTGTAGCAAAGAAGTGGAGCGGAGCGGAGAGTGGAGTAGAGGGTCTGCTATCTCACTTAGCTCAACTCTGCTCTCCTCTGCTCTCCTGCTCTCCTGCTCTCCTCTGCTCTCCTCTGCGCTGGGGCACCCTGAGGGGGCTGGAGTGTAACTGGGAGCTCTCCGCACCTACTGTACTGTGTGCACGTGCCAAACTGTAAGGCAGCGGTTCCCAAACTTTTTTACAACAGGGACCACTTTTTGGACTTTTTTTTGCAAATGTTCATGACCCGGCCACCAGAGGTTTAGCCTAGCAATGGATTTCTATCAATATTAGCGGACAAACTACAAATGGAAAACCTTGCACTATTCATGGACTAATATTTCTAGATGTTGCATTAATAGTTTGCCTGCTAATAATGTGAGAAATCCACAAAACAGCAAATCCGAGTGAATACTGTTACACTATCCAAATTACGGAATTATGTTAGCTGTTAACCTGTGGATTTCTCATTTTTATGCAATGTCCCTTTTGTCCGTGACCTCCCTACAGTACCTCCGCAAACCCCCAGGGGTCCCGACCCCCTGTTTGGGAACCACTGCTGTAAGTGAGCTGCAGGGGCGGCAGTAGAGACCTGTGCTGTGCTGTGCAGCCCTCTTGGCACATGCCTACAGTACACGAGGCGAGGGGCAGCTTTGGTATCCAGTGGTTGACCCCCCCTCCCCCCCACCACCCCCCCCCCCCCCACCCCCACCCCTCCTTGACTCCCCCTGGGAGAAGGGAAGTGGTGTTTTGGGCTTCGTCATCATAGAGCATTTTAACGGCCAATGGGGGGAACTGCTTGCATACAGTATACGAGGGGCAGCTTTAGTATCCAGTGGTTACCCGTCGCGCCCCCCCCCCCCCCCCTCCTTGCCTCCCCAATTCGTCATCATAGGGGGGGGGGACTGCTTGTCTGGAAAGTCTGAGGTTTTGATGCTTTACTGTGTACCGTATTGCAAGCTGTATACAGTTACTTTCATAACATGATCTGTGTGAGAATCTGTAGACACTGTACTGTGAAAAGCAGTGTTAGTATGATCATGAAGTGCTGGAAGGTTGAGCTTCAACATGCCTGGGAACGCAGATCACTACTATGCCATATGATATGGTGTACTGTATAGTTTGTATAGTTTTAGATGAAGGGATGAATTACTACATTTTTATTTTGTTAATGATCTGAAACCAAAAGATGTATTGTGAGGTGCTACTATATTACCATATGTTATGGATCAATGATAGTACAGGATATATGAACTTTATTACAGGCTCTACCCAATAGGCAGACACACATCATAGTATACATAAAAAAACAATAAAATGTAAAATAGGCAGGAAAAGACAAGGAAGAGAGAACGAGAGAAAAAAAGCAAGCAATAATGCCTAATCATATACAAACATATCTATCATGACAGTCTTAAAAGGCAGCCATACCAATGCTTCCACATATTGATATCGGATAGAGCTGCATCTGGAGCTTGTGAGGATCATTATAATACAGTTTTTAGACTTATCCAGACGGCACATGAACTTAAACATTTCCTTAAGAGATATGTGTGTGTGTTTGGTAAAGGATCGAAAATGAGGTCTTCAACCTCTGTCTGTCCATGGTCTCTGTCTGTCAGTAGTTGTCAAGGTTGCCATCTCAGCAAACATAAAGAGAAGATATGAGAGAGGGGAGATGAGAAAAAAGAGGAGAGATGAGAAAAAGAGGGCATTTCAGAGCTCTCAGCAGAGGGCGGGTTTAACACGCTTCTATCAAATGGCGGCATATCCTATTGGTCCTGTGCAGAGTCACATGAGGGTAGTGCTGGGCGATATGGAAAAAAAAACATATAGTATGTCTCAATATGGATTACTTTATGTGTGTGTGTGTGTGTGTGTGTGTGTGTGTGTGTGTGTGTGTGTGTGTGTGTGTGTGTGTGTGTGTTCCAGGCGTGGACGGTGACTACGAGGACACGTTCGGGCACCTGAAGAAGCAGGAGCTGATGCCCCACCTCATCCTCATGATGATCCCGCCCCACAGACTCGACGCTCAGACCTCATCGCGGCGACGCAAGCGCGCACTCGACACCAACTATTGCTTCAAGTAAGACAACTCTGGCCTGGACTCTAATTATTGTTGTTGTAAGTAAGCGAGCTATGCCTGGACACCAACTGTTGCGCCAAGTAAGGGTGTTTTCACACCTGGTCCCTTTCAGCCATTTAAGCTGACTCAGACCTGTGATTCAGCATTATCTGTGCATATGTGAACGCTCCAAAGTGTACCCAGACCCCTTGGAAGTGAACCAGACTGGCAACATGATCTCTCAGAATTCCGTGGAATGGACACAGATCTTTGAGACACGAAATCAGTTTCACACGTGTCAGTTTCACGGATTTTGCCAACATTCCGTTACCTGACTCTTGCCATCTGATATGCTGAACGCCCCCGCGTGACGTAGCCGAACGCAGCCAGATGATGTAAATCAGGTTAAACATTCCGTGCTCCTAGACACGGAATTGCTTTCCATGATCATTGGACACACAGATGCTTTCACTATATTCCCTGTGAACTGCTGTGTTTTACAGGGCAATGTGCTCTCCTCTCTCTACTTTTCTGTAAACTGCTGTGTTTTTACAGTGCAATGTGCTCTCCCCTCCTGTTTCTACTCCTCAGTGAAGTGCTGTGTTTTTACAGTATAATGTGTTCTCTTCTCCTCTCTCTACTCCACAGTAAACTGCTGTGTTTTACAGTGCAATGTGCTCCCCCTCTCTACTCCGCAGTAGACTGCTGTGTTTTTACAGTGCAACATGCTCTCTCTCCTCTCTCTACTCCACAGTAAACTGCTGTGTGTTTTACGGTGCAATGTGCTCTCCTCTCCTGTTTCTATTCAGTCATGGGTGAGCGGTTAGGGCGTCAGACTTGCATCCCAGAGGTTGCCGGTTCGACTCCCGACCCGCCAGGTTGGTGGGGGGAGTAATCAACCAGTGCTCTCCCCCATCCTCCTCCATGACTGAGGTACCCTGAACATGGTACCGTCCCACCGCACTGCTCCCCATGGGGCGCCACTGAGGGCTGCCCCCTTGCACGGGTGAGGCATAAATGCAATTTCGTTGTGTGCAATGTTCACTTGTGTGCTGTGGAGTGCTGTGTCACAATGACAATGGGAGTTGGAGTTTCCCAATGGGCTTTCGCTTTCACAGTAAACTGCTGTGTTTTTACAGTGCATTGTGCTCTCTCATCTCTACACTCCTGTGTTTTTACAGTTCTATGTCCTCTCCTCTCCCCTCTTTACTCCACAGTAAACTGCTGTGTTTTTACAGTGCAATGTGTTCTCCTCTCTACTCCACAGTAATTACGAGGAGAACTGCTGTGTGAGGGAGCTGTATGTGGATTTCCGTCGTGACCTGGGCTGGCGATGGATCCACGAGCCCAGAGGATACTACGCCAACTTCTGCTCCGGGCCCTGCCCGTACCTGCGCAGCGCAGACACCACACACAGCTCCGTGAGTGCTACCACACACACACACACACACACACACACACACACTTATGCTCCAAGCCCTGCCCTTACCTACGTAGCGCCAATACCAGATACGGCTGTTCGATCCTTCACAACTTATTGCTGTCTGTCTAACCATCAGGTGCTGAGTCTGTACAACACGCTGAACCCCGAGGCGTCTGTAGATCCGGCTATTCCATCCTTAACAGCTTATCGCTGTCAGGAAGAGTAGAGGAGAGGAGAGGAGAGCTATCATGGCTTAATGTTGTCTGTCCATCATATCCCCCCTGTGCTGTGCAGGTACTGAGTCTGTACAATACCCTGAACCCCGAGGCGTCTTTAGATACGGCTATTCCATCCTTACTTGTTTTATCTCCCCTGTGCAGGTACTGAGTCTGTACAACACGCTGAATCCCGAGGCGTTTCCATCCTTAACAGCTTATTGCTGTCTGTCTAATCACCAGGTGCTGAGTCTGTACAACACTCTGAATCCGGAGGCGTCCGCGTCGCCGTGCTGCGTCCCCCAGGACCTGGAGCCCCTCACCATCCTCTACTACGTGGGCCGCACCCCCAAAGTGGAGCAGCTCTCCAACATGGTGGTCAAGTCCTGCAAGTGCAGCTGAGGAATGCCGAGCCCCGACAAGCCGCACTGCACGCTCCCATCAGAGCAGAGTGGAGTGGAGTGGAGCGGAGAGGAGCGGACCTGTACTGACTGTTACAGCCACCATGTTGGACCACAGAGAGGAGGAGAGGAGAAGGAAGAGAGGAGAGGGAGAGAGGGGAAGAGGAGAGGATGAGGAGAGGGGAGAGGAAATGAGAGAGAAGAGAAGGAGAGGAGAGGTGAGGTGAGGTGAGGAGCAGGAAGAGAAGAGAGGAAAGGAGAGAAGAGAAGAGAAGAGAAGAGAAGAGAAGAGAAGAGAAGAGAAGAGAAGAGAAGAGAAGAAGATAATGGAGGAAAATAAATGTAGGATGGAGAATACATGAGAGAGTTATAATACGTGAGGAGAAGAGATGAGCCAAAGACAAAAAAAGAAGGAAAAAAAACTCTGACTAAGCCAGACTGTATATCTTAGATTTTACAGGGATATAATCTGGAACACTTTAACTGAAAAACTGCTTCTGTTGTTAGAGCAGTGATGCGGAAAGACTATGGTCAAAGGGATTATTATTTTGATCTGTTTACGTATAGTCGTTAGTCTTTGTTCACATGAAAGCGACAATAATGCAGATCACTGTGACAGTCTGGCATCATGACAACGCGTGTTGGTGCAACCGCAATGCATTCATCTTGTTAAGTCATGGGAAGGCAACGGCGCAGAAAAGTTGTTTTGTCACGTGATCAGGCTTGCGTGAGGTAAATTGCTTTTCTGGCTTGACAGAGAATTTCTGTTGTTAAAGCGGCAAAACTGTGCCCTGACCAAAACTACCCCTAACTCTAACCTGTCCCATTGCGGTGTAGAGCAAGAGGAAACATGCAAAATCGTGGTGCACACATGCGATAGATGGTTCAAATCGGCGTTGTATTTACACGCCATGCCATGATGCCAGGCTGACTGTAAACACAGTGGATATTTATGAGCTCATACCAAATATACAGTACATAAAGGCTACTTCAAAAAAAAAAAATAGTTTAAGACATTAAAAACATATCAAACGTACAAATTAAGAAATGTATTGTCTAAGTCTATAAAAGAATCTAAACCAGGACAGAGAATGATGTAATTGTAAAACCCCCAAAAAACAGGTACTGATCCCTGTAATGTTGGCTTTGTTATTTAAAGAAACAAAATTGAATTAATTGAACTTGAACGTAATTAAAATATGTGCTGGAAAGGAAAACCTGAATCGAATCTAAATAGAACAAAGAAAGGTGCTGGATATATTTAATCTTTTCTATTACACCAGAATTATTTTTATATGGGATTTTGAAAACTTAAAAGACCATTAATGTTAAGTGCTTTATTATTATTTTTTTTGTATTTGTGTAAACTGAGCTGAGAGGTTACTTATGCTGTAGTGTTTTCTATTCCCGTATCGAAATGTTGGATTAAGTGTTTGTTGACTAAGGAATGGAAATGATGATTGTCACATAACAATTTTGTATTGTACAGACACACTTACAGTATGGCATTTCAAGAGTTTAAGTGATATTGTCCCATTTTTGGAAATAAGCTTATTTTACACGTCCGCTTGAGTTAATTTATTGGGTTTTACCGTTCTCCTATACTTTCAACCGTTCTCTGGGTATGGCAGTGCAAATTTTGCCTCCAAGCTAGCAGTTAACATTGAGTCCTATGAGACCAGTTAGCCGCCAGCTGGTCTCATAGGACTCAATGTTAACTGCTAGCTTGGGGGTAAAATTTGCTCTGCCATTCCCAGAGAACTTCCGAAAGTAAAGGAGAACGGTAAAACCCTACTATTTAACTCAAGCGGAGGTGTAAAATAAGCTTATTTCCAAAAATGGGACAATATCACATTATACGTCATTCTATTGAAAGCTGTTATTGTCAATATGTTGCATTATATAGAGAGCAACTAAATGACACAGGCTATATAACCTCCATTGTTGTCAGCTGGAAGGAACGTAATAATATCGCGCTACTCAACGGTACATATTTTTGTATGTGTAGTCTTTATCAATGGCTGCGTATTTTCAGTCGCTGTAACAGTAGCTATAGGATTGCGATCATAACATAGATTCGAAACTAATAAGAGTTGAATTCTCCACACATTTAAATCTTAATGCATTTGAGCGTGATTAGCAGGAGGGTTGGGGACTTTTGGTGAAGTTTGCTTTGGCACGTGTCAAGAACAACTTCGAGTGTTGAAATGAATGTAAGAGAAAGCAGCAAAATAAGAATGTTAGTTATGTCCGGAGACTATGCGGTTTTGGGAAGTTACAGTACGTACGTCGTACACTTGGACAAAAATACTACACGAGTACATGGCAGATGAAAATGTATGTTGTGTCACTGGGACGCTGAAGTCAATAAAGGGACAGAGAAGTGGAGCTGCATTAAAGGGGTATGCCACTATTTTGGGGCTTCATACAGTTAAAATCGTTGGCCGGGGTTTATAAAGGTGGTAAAGTGTCTTATTTTTCATGTAAGCCGTTGTCTTGCTTTAAGACAAGTTAAAAGAGGGAGCATGTCGCTAAGCTAGTGAAAGTCAATGCATCCATGTAGCATGCTACATGCTACAGTGATCCATTGACTTTCACTAGCTTAGCTACATACTCCCTCTTTTAACTTGTCTTAAAGCAAGACAACGCTTAACATGAAAAATAAGACACTTTACCACCTTTATAAACCCCAGCCAACGATTTTAACTGTATATGCCCCAAAATAGTGGCATACCCCTTCAATGTATAACAATGAGCTGCATAAAAGCACAGCCCCGTGATTCTCTTGGATCATTATACAGTGTGCATTACACTCCCTTTATTTTATCTCTGTATGTATATTTGATATTTGATAAAGCATTTTTACGTTTAATGACATAATTAATGACATGTATGACCTGGTACATATTTCTTTCAGTGTTCTGTTTTGAACATTTTCATGTGTAATGTAACGTTTAGTCGTCAGACTACCAGTATAGTGTATTGTAGCAGAAGCACACTGACCAAAGATTTAAAAAAAAAAAAAAAAAAACATGAATGCAACATGTGAAGTTAAGATATGGTATTGCCCTGGGGGACCCGTTACACTGCGTTAGGTCAGTATATTGTATTGCTTCTACTGAAGCTGCTGTTGAGTTCTACTACAGTTCCAAATGTTTTCAGTATTCTATTTTCCAGTATTCTTTTTTTCAGTATTGTTGTGTCCATTTGCTGCAACCCACTGCGATGAGTTCAAGGGTCAAAGACGTCCAACATGTCCTTCAGTGCAACGGATACTTTTGCTTACTGTAAATGCAAAAAAAAGAGATTTTTTTTAAATTATTTTTTTTGCTTGGCTTTCATGCAGTCACTTTTCAAAAAATTGTTTTGAAATGTCATGTTTTTCACAGTTACAGTAAGCAAAAGCATCCGAAGCACTGAAGGACAGTGTCATGTTGGACATCTTTGACCCTCAAGTGTAAATGCTGAACGAGTTCCATTGTACTCTCATGGAACACCTTGCAGCATTTCGACGAGCAGTGTAAAAGCTGTTATATTAAACTGTACACCTATGAAAACCTGTAACTTTTCAGTTTACACCAAAAAAACAACAACCATCTGTGCACATATCTTTATCTGAAACCATTGTTTTGTAATGCAAAGTGTTGATAATTTAATGCAAGGCATTGACTGAATTTCTATATTCTCCTATTTTACTATACTGAACTTAAACGGCGAGAGGTTTTGGGACTGTAATCATACAGCAGTCGTAGCGCGCCACGGACACAACATCACAGACAGTTCATGGGCATGGCAGACAGCCCTCTGCATAAGTGTTGTATTTGTTAGCTGTTGTAATACAGTAGGAAGTCAACTGGGGCTATACTATGAAAGTATCTCCAGGTGTCTCCTTAAAAGTTAAGGGGGTTAGGAGACCGAACATGAAAACATCATGAAAACAGGATAAATTCCTTATAAAACATTAACCCCTTAGTGCAGAGCCTCTGATATAACCTTATTGTCACCAAAATGGTAATTATAAAGTCTTAATCTGTTACTTACGACTATCTGCATTGTCATAGCAATGCTGTTATGATGTAGTTGAGTGTTTTCAGAGTGAATAGGCCCATCGATGTGCCCATCTGCAGTAATAGGCTACTACAACCCATGTTAATGCTCAAGAAATGTTCTACTGTCCTCTTACGCTGAGCTGAAGGATTGGGGTGTGGTGCGCCCCCCACCCAATAAAATAAATGTCTGTGTTTTCTTATTTCCTCTTGCAATGTTAGACTGCATTCTTGTCCATATCCCTCTCGTTCAGAGGTGCTGTGCAATGCACCATTAAAGACTATTTTTCGAATGTATTTGTACTTTTAAGGAACATTGAGAGAATTAAATAAACTCTTAATTGTGACCAAAAATATTAAATGAGTCCAGTGGCGTCTTTTTTGTATTCATCAGCTCTGTTAAGATGTAAAATGTTTAATTAAAATGCTTTTCTGATTGCTCTCCACATGACACACCACCTTGGGGCGCCACAAGGGCTGCTCCCTAGCACGGGTGAGGCATGAACGCAATTTCGTTGTGTGCAGTGCGCACTTGTGTGCTGTGGAGTGCTGTGTCACAATGACAATGGGAGTTGGCGTTTCCCTGTTGGGATTTCACGGCTTTCTGCTTTGACTTTTATTTTACTTTGGATATATTAGGAATAATGAGTTCAGTTTATTTAGCGCTTTTCATGCCAGTGACATATTCAATTCTTTTGATCCATCACAGACCAGCTACAGCAGGGGTGGGGAACCTATGTCTCGTTTTGCGGCTCTTGCGGCTGTTTTATCCAGCCCCCAATATAGTTTTAATGTTACGGTATGTAGCTTCTCATGAAATATGACATATTTTGTAAAGGAATCTTAGAAAATACATTTGCAATACAATTAACTAATATTCAGGGGACATAGAAAAGGTGGGGTCTGTTTTAAAGGTGGCTGCCTTCAATATAGGCCTAAAGTGCAGGGGGAAATCCTGGTTTGTGTTCATAGTACGGCCCTCGGAGGACTTTTACGGCCCTTGGATGAATTTGAAGTGGCCCCTCGAATGAAAAAGGTTCCCCACCCCTGAGCTGCAGGAACAAAAAAAACTGCTGTTCTCATAGTCCTCGCTTTAGTTTCATCAATTACAACAAACAAAATGCATATAAAATAACCACATTCGTTTTATTTGTGTGCATGGTCCTCTGAATTTATACAACAAAATACTGATGCCGAAAAACAGTCGACACCACATTTCCCCACAATAAAAGTCTAGCACTTCAATAACCACAGTGTTGTTGACAATAACATCAATTATTTCAAGTATAGTCCTTTGAGTAGCACTTTGACTAGCGCCGTTTGGTCACAGTTCTGTGTTTTACACATTCTTGTTCAGCACACGCTTGCACAGGTTTGTTTCAGTATACAGCAGGTTTCCATTGGTGCCCCACATCCAATCCATTACATAAGCAGCACCATACAACCAATGGCTACCCCACCACCAGCCACCTTGTGGTAAAGCTTCATACTGCCAAAGGTAACAGGCAAAATAAAAAAATCTGAATTTTGGCTCAGTCTTTTGATTTCCTTAAAAACACACACACACAAAAGAAGACACATTCGATCAGTCGTTCGATTGTTGATCTTAAAGGGGTATGCCACTATTTTGGGGCCTAATACAGTTAAAATAGTTGGCTGGGGTTTATAAAGGTGGTAAAGTGTCTTATTTTTCATGTAAGCCGTTGTCTTGCTTTAAGACAAGTTAAAAGAGGGAGCATGTCGCTAAGCTAGTGAAAGTCAATGGATCCGTGTAGCATGCTACAATGCTACACGGATCCATTGACTTTCACTAGCTTAGCGACATATTCCCTCTTTTAACTTGTCTTAAAGCAAGACAACGCTTAACATGAAAAATAAGACACTTTACCACCTTTATATACCCTGGCCAACTATTTTAACTGTATTAAGCCCCAAAATAGTGGCATACCCCTTTAACCAATCCACTACACTGTGTTTTCTATACAGAGTCTTCTGAGCTGACCTCAACAAACAGTAACGGTGACGGTGTTATCAGACCGTGTTGTGATGTGGCAACAAAATGTATCAAAACCTCTGCAATATCCATGGCCATGTCTCTGAAGTCCCAGAATGCCAGAGTCAGCTACACGCCGTCAGACCTGCGGAGATGGGAAAATAAATGTTTGTATAGAACATTTGGGAGAAATACACAAAATAATCTAACACACCCTTGAACACAACATGAATGGGATAAAGTTTGACATTAAAAAGAAAACGCAGATTGTATTTGAATGCGAGTGTGTGTGGCTTGAGAAATAATTTTGCTAGTATACAAGTACCGGTAATGTCGAATAGAAAATGGAAAAATAATGGAGGACCTATGAAATGTAGTTCAGGTTAGTACCCATGATTAGAGATGAGTTGAGTTAGTTATGTTATACAGTATAGGGAAGCTCTCTCGGAAGAGATGAGTCTTCACCCTGCTCTTGTAGCAACTGGTAGCTTATTCTAGCCTGGGCGAAAAGCCGACTGTTGACTCAATCAGTCTGGCAAAAGCCATGAGGAATCCGTTTCCGTGGACGGTGGGAGATGGTCTGATCTGTCTCTATCATTGAAATTAATTGGAGTTCCAAACTCAAATTAAAACCCATACTGTGCTTTATTAGCATGCCTGTTACGTTATAGCGCCGCAAAAGCACACAAATCACTAAACGAAAGTGTGAATATAGTTACCTTAACCAATCAGTAACGGAGCTTGCGGGTGAGTTCTACGTCACCACTCTCATCTGTTTGCTGATTGGTTAAACACTGAAAGCTCCAGGCTTTTGCCAGACGATGTGCGGAGCCAAAATCTTTGGGTGGAGTAAATGGATGGCGTCGCCAGGTTAAGCTTATTCCTCCATTGAGGGACAATACTTATTGGTTTCCATCTTGCGTACGCACCTGGTGTCGGTTGTGGCTCTGCGTGAGGAACTGTCCTGGTCTGCGTCTCTGCTGCTGCAGCTGCTGGATGGCGAAGTGGAGCTGGTAGCTGGGGGCGGGAGACGCATCTCGGGGCAGCAGAGCGCTCCCCGCGGGGCTTTTAACACCACCCACACCTACACCCACACCCACCTCACTGTGACCAGGACCTCCCACTCGACTCGTATGGTCCTGAGCGCTCCTCGCACTGTGGAAACATAACATAGCAATAAATAGAAGAGTTGTGTAGAGTATCATCAGAGAGAGTCTAAATGAATTAGAATGTAAGAATCTTTGGTAACACTTTATAATAAGTACCCCTTTTTAGGCATTACTTAAGGGTTAGTTAAGCCTTATTTTACCATTAGTTAACCCTTAGTGAATCACGAGTTAATCATTATGTAAGCATTATTTCTCATTTCCTAACTATTATCTACTACCGTTAGTAAATGGTTAGTGTGTGCTGATGTAACGGTTCGCTAAGCAAAGTTCAACCTTAGTTAAGCCTTATTTTTAACTTTAATTAACCCTTAGTGAATCACGAGTAAGTCGTTATGTATGTGTTATTTCATCATAAGCAATGCTTATCAAGTCATTTGTTAACGTTTTGGAAAGCATGGAAAGGTTTTCACTTTAAAAGTTCCCCAGATATGCGCAAGTAGTGAGTTGTAACTTCTTGTTAATGCATAAGCAATGCCTAACAAATCATTTGTTAACGATTTGTAAAGCATGGAAAGGTTTTCACTTTAGATCAGTTCCCCAGATATACTTAAGTAATGAGTTGTAACTCCTTGATAATGCATAAGCAATGCTTAACAAGTCATTTGTTAACGTTTTGGAAAGCATGGAAAGGTTTTCACTTTAAAAGCTCCCCAGATATGCGCAAGTAGTGAGTTGTTACTTCTTGTTAATGCATAAGCAATGCCTAACAAATCATTTGTTAACGTTTTGTAAAGCATGGAAAGGTTTTCACTTTAGATCAGTTCCCCAGATATACTTAAGTAATGAGTTGTAACTCCTTGATAATGCATAAGCAATGCTTAACAAGTCATTTGTTAACGTTTTGGAAAGCATGGAAAGGTTTTCACTTTAAAAGTTCCCCAGATATGCGCAAGTAGTGAGTTGTAACTTCTTGTTAATGCATAAGCAATGCCTAACAAATCATTTGTTAACGTTTTGTAAAGCATGGAAAGGTTTTCACTTTAGATCAGTTCCCCAGATATACTTAAGTAATGAGTTGTAACTCCTTGATAATGCATAAGCAATGCTTAACAAGTCATTTGTTAACGTTTTGGAAAGCATGGAAAGGTTTTCACTTCAAAAGTTCCCCAGATATGCGCAAGTAGTGAGTTGGAACTTCTCGATAATGCATAAGAAATGCCTAACAAATCATTTGTTAACGTTTTGTAAAGCATGGAAAGGTTTTCACTTTAGATCAGTTCCCCAGATATACTTAAGTAATGAGTTGTAACTCCTTGATAATGCGTAAGCAATGCTTAACAAGTCATTTGTTAACGTTTTGGAAAGCATGGAAAGGTTTTCAATTTAAAAGTTCCCCAGATATGCGCAAGTAGTGAGTTGTAACTTCTTGTTAATGCATAAGCAATGCCTAACAAATCATTTGTTAACGTTTTGTAAACCATGGAAAGGTTTTCACTTTAGATCAGTTCCCCAGATATACTTAAGTAATGAGTTGTAACTCCTTGATAATGCATAAGCAATGCTTATTGAGTCATTTGTTAACGTTTTGGAAAGCATGGAAAGGTTTTCACTTTAAAAGTTCCCCAGATATGCGCAAGTAGTGAGTTGTAACTTCTTGTTAATGCATAAGCAATGCCTAACAAATCATTTGTTAACGATTTGTAAAGCATGGAAAGGTTTTCACTTTAGATCAGTTCCCCAGATATACTTAAGTAATGAGTTGTAACTCCTTGATAATGCATAAGCAATGCTTAACAAGTCATTTGTTAACGTTTTGGAAAGCATGGAAAGGTTTTCACTTCAAAAGTTCCCCAGATATGCGCAAGTAGTGGGTTGTAACTTCTTGATAATGCATAAGAAATGCCTAACAAATCATTTGTTAACGTTTTGTAAAGCATGGAAAGGTTTTCACTTTAGATCAGTTCCCCAGATATACTTAAGTAATGAGTTGTAACTCCTTGATAATGCGTAAGCAATGCTTAACAAGTCATTTGTTAACGTTTTGTAAAGCATGGAAAGGTTTTCAATTTAAAAGTTCCCCAGATATGCGCAAGTAGTGAGTTGTAACTTCTTGTTAATGCATAAGCAATGCCTAACAAATCATTTGTTAACGTTTTGTAAACCATGGAAAGGTTTTCACTTTAGATCAGTTCCCCAGATATACTTAAGTAATGAGTTGTAACTCCTTGATAATGCATAAGCAATGCTTATCGAGTCATTTGTTAATGTTTTGGAAAGCATGGAAAGGTTTTCACTTCAGAGAAGTTCCCCAGATATAGGCCTACTTAACACATTGAGTACCGACGACGTAATAATGCGTTTTTCACGCCCATGCGTTGTATACCAAAACGCAAAAATACGTTTTTGCATTTAAATATCATATTTTGAATCTACACCCTTCAATGGACAATATATGTGATTTTGGTAGCTCTGTGATGGACATAAATGACAACATTTGCAGTCCAAAGTTGTTTGATTGTTATGATGTTTAAGTGTTATGATTTGGATATTTTAATTTAACTTACCAAGATGTCTGGATGCCAACCCATGTCGCCTATCGCGCTGCCTGCATTGATTTCCCTAGTACGGTCACTGTAGCATGTGTTGTCTCTGACTTCACGCAATAGGTAAACACCATTGTATAGTGCCTGGAGTATCTTGAACTTTCTGGACTTGCTAGACCTTTACCAGATCCTTGGATCCAAATGGCACCCGATATGTGATTGCAGTAATGCGCTCCGATTTGGACGTTTGATCGCCAAAAAGATAAGTTTCTGTGTCTGCCTGTATGTGAGAAGCCAGAAGCTAGCATGGCTACATATCATGATTCCCTGATTGTCGCTCCCAACGCAGGACGCTCCCCTGTCGGCTCGCTCCCACTAGCCAGACTATCGATCCGGGTGGGACTACACGTCCGGGAGTGATAGAAACACCTGGGACTATACGTCCGGGAGCGATCTCAGTTGGGAGTGTCCATCTGCCACGCATATTATTCGGATCGGATGGGCTAGGCTACATCTAAGCATCATATCATTTGGATTTGTTGTCAATGTTGGGCTATTATTTCGGGAGTCATCGGGAGCTATTTTAGCAAATGTCTCACCCTCTGCATGTGTGCAAAGAGTTTGTGATCAGTCCACGTGAAAAACGGGGATTTCAAAGGGCATCGATTGCTGGTGTCGTAGTGTGACAGAGCAGGAGGTGTGCTGCCGTATTCGTGAATCGTGCTATGTTGTTTCCCTAGTAGCCTACGATCGGTAGCGTGTATTGTGTCTGACTTCACGCAATAGGTAAACACAGAGACCATTGTATATCGTGCCAGGAGTATCTTGAACTTTCTGGGCTTGCTACCTAGACCTTTACCAGCTCCTTGGATCAAAATGGCACCCGAATTGTAATTGGAGTAATGCGCTCCGATTTAGAAGTTTGATCGCCAACCAGATAAGTTTATTTGATTATTCACCCCTATGTTGAACTGTCTTCCTGTATGTGAAAAGCCAGAAGCTAGCATAGATGGCTACATATGGATCGGATGGGCTACATCTAAGCATCATATCATTGGGATTTGTTGTCAATGTTGGGCTATTATTTCGGGAGTCATCGGGAACTATTTTAGCAAATGTCCGACCTTCTGCATGTGTGCAAAGAGCTTGTGTTCAGTCTGTGTGAAAAACGTGGATTTCGAAGGGCATTGATTGCCGGTGTCGTAGTGGTTTAGAGCAGGAGGTGTGTCTTGGCGTGCAGGAAGATGTGTGTCAGAGCTAACCTTGCACCAAATTGTGATTAAAACCAACTCATCCCCTTTCAAACTCGTCACATTCTGAAGAAGCGCACCCTTCACAAAAACCTCAATATCTCCGATTGTAGCTGAATTCCATGGATACCCACTTCGGTTTAGCGTGGGTTTACTCGGCAATAAAAGCTCGTAGAGACACACAGTTTTCACCTACTAAGAGGGCAGCGTCTCCACTTTCAAACGAGTCATAACATATTTCAGTGGCCCTATCACATAATAAGCTGTGAGTCTACAAAAAAACGTAAAAAAGGGCTTAGAACGCTGGTATTCTACGACATAATTCCGTGAGCAACGCCGGTATTCAATGTGTTAAGTAGGCCTAATGGGTTTTAAATCCTTGATAAAAGCATAAGCAATGCTTATGAAGTCATTTGTTAATGTTTTGGATAGCATGGAAAGATTTTCACTGAAAAAGTTCCCCAGATATGCGTTAGTAATGCGTTGAAACTTCTCGATAATGCATAAGCAATGCTTATCAAGTCATTTGTTAACGTTTTGTAAACCATGGAAAGGTTTTCACTTTAGATCAGTTCCCCAGATATACTTAAGTAATGAGTTGTAACTCCTTGATAATGCATAAGCAATGTTTATCAAGTCATTTGTTAATGTTTTGGAAAGAATGGAAAGATTTTCACAGAAAAAGTTCCCCAGATATGAGTTATTAATGCGTTGAAACTTCTTGATAATGCTTACGCAATGCTTATCAAGTCATTTGTTAACGTTTCGGAAAGCATGGAAAGGTTTTCACTTTAGAACAGTTCCCCAGATATACCTAAGTGATGGGTTATAAATCCTTGATAATGCATAAGCAATGCTTACCAAGTCCTTTGTTAGTGTTTTGGAAAGCATGGAAATGTTTTCACTTAAAAAGTTCCCCAGATATGCGTTAGTAATGCGTTGAAACTTCTTGGTAATGCATAAGCAATGCTTATCAAGTCATTCGTTAATGTGTTGTAAAGCCATAACAGGTTTTCACTTTAGATAAGTTCTCCAGATATACTTAAGTAACTGGTTATAAATCATTGATAATGCATAAGCAATGCTTATCAAGTCATTTGTTAATGTTTTGGAAAGCATGGTGAGATTTTCACTTAAAAAGTTCCCCAGATATGCGTTAGTAATGAGTTGTGACTTCTTGGTAATGCATAAGCAATGCTTATCAAGTCATTTGTTAACGTTATGGAAAGCATGGAAAGGTTTTCACTTTAGATCAGTTCCCCAGATACTATACTTAAGTAATGGGTTATACATCCTTGATAGTGCACAAGCAATGCTTATCAAGTCATTTGTTAATGTTTTGGAAAGTATGGATAGGTTTTCACTTAAAAAGTTCCCCAGATATGCGTTATTATTGCGTTGAAACTTCTTGGTAATGCATAAGCAATGCTTATCAAGTCATTCGTTAATGTGTTGTAAAGCCATAACAGGTTTTCACTTTAGATCAGTTCCCCAGATATACTTAAGTAATGGTTCGTAATTCCTTGATAATGCATAAGCAACGCTTAACAAGTCATTTGTTAATGTCCAGAAACATCCATGAGGGGCAGTCACATGAGCCTCAACTTAGGCCTAGGCCTACTGTTTGCCATGCTACCAGTCATCACACACTAACCATTACAAAAGGGTTAAATAAGACGGAGTTTACAAACCGTTACCATACATGCCTAATAGTACTTGTTAATGGTTAGGTGGTAGGAGACAACAAAGAGATAATGTGGGTTTAAAGGTGGGTTATCAGACATTTTAATGATGGTTTACTAATGCTTATCAGAAGGTTAAATCACCATAGACGAATGATTAATTAACAGTACTTAATCATTTCACAGAAATACATAATGACTGACTCGTGATTCACTAAGGGTTAACTAATGCTTAATTTTGTTTAGCGAGTAGTTACATCAGCACACACTAACCATTTACTAACGGTATTAGTTAATGGTTAAGAAATGAGAAATAACACATACATAACGACTTACTCGTGATTCACTAAGGGTTAATTAATGTTAAAAATAAGGCTTAACTAAGGTTTAACCTTGCCTAGCGAACCGTTACATCAGCACACACTAACCATTTACTAATGGTAGTAGATAATAGTTAAGAAATGAGGAATAACACATGCATAACGACTAACTCGTTATTTACTAAGGGTTAACTATTGTTAAAATAAGGCTTATTTAAGGCTTAACTTTGCTTAGCGAACCGTTATATCAGCACACACTAACCATTTACCAACGGTAATAGATAATAGTTAGGAAATGAGAAATAATGCTTACATAATGATTAACTCGTGATTCACTAAGGGTTAACTAATGGTAAAATAAGGCTTAACTAACCCTTAAGTAATGCCTAAAAAGGGGTACTTATTATAAAGTGTTACCGAATCTTTGGTATCATGTATTAATCCCAAGGGAAATAAGATGTCCAGTTAGTTAGCATACATACAGTAAATATAGAATGCACAAGCATCATTGCACACATCATTGCACATATATTATCCATATACTAGCTTACTCTTTAAGATATAATACATATAAATACATTCAGCCAAAGGCAGATTTATTGTATTACACATGTATAGTCATGTTTTTGAGTCGTATGAGTATGTGACTTGTATAATGTTTTTTTTTATCTCTTTTTATTAAACACAAAATAAAGTTACATTCTTGGCTTAAAATAGATTTTGGTGTTTTAAACATTTAAAATCCCCCCCCAACCGCCCACCCCACAGAACTACTGTGCGTCTACCCACAAGATCAGTGACTTGTATAATAGGTGGTGGGCCCAGTCTCATATCTTGTCAGTTCGTTGGTGTTAACGAGTGGCAACTTTATTTTTGCTTATATAACCCCCTGACAACCCATTAGTCAATATTTTGGCTGTTGCCATCCTCAAAACTTGCACATTGATTTATAAAAATGACAACAAAAATTAGCCGACCGAGTGACGTCACGTCAGTGCAAAGTCAACGAGGCAGAATACAGCTAGCGCGTGCATGCTACCCGGAACCGTCAGATTTCATGGCAAAAAGTTACAAGTTGGGGGGTAAGTGGGCTCACTTGTTGTGTACATGCAAAAAAAATATTTTTCTCAAACTTTCAGAAGTGCTCTTTTTCGCTGTTAGTGTTCGACTGTCTGACCATCATTGGGCAACGAGAGATAAATGTCAAAAAGAGGACAGGTCTGTTCCCTCAAAGCAATAGAGCAATGAGGTGACGGGGGTAGATCAATTCGCCAAAAAACTACGTGTCAGTAAAGAAATGCAAGCTGTGTTATTTTTTCCAGTAACAGGTAAATGGTCAGGAATGAAATACCTACGTTGTTTCAATGATTAGGTGAATTATCTGCATATGAAAAAAGGCCGATATGCGGATAAATATTCCCTTTTCAACTTTGAGGGGCGGAGACTTCCCATTGACTGTGCATTATGTGACGTCACCCCCAGTCTTTTTTATTTTCGTTATTTTTTAATATCAACGTGCAACTTTTCAGCGTGGCAACAGCCAGAATATTGCTTTACATATTGTCAGGAGGTCATATTAGAAAAATCAAGTTGCCACTCGAGAGTGAGAACGAAACTCGTTTTCTAAAGGAGCTACGAAATCTAGCCCACCGTCTATAATGTTAATGAGAATGTGTACTAACCTGTGAGTCTGAGTGAGGTTGCTGTCAGAGTAAAGGCTCCTCATTGGCCACTTGTGAAGACTGAGTGCCTTTGGAAGACTTTGGCTGGGGTCAACACTATCCTTCTTTGGAATCGCATTGGCCAGATTGAAGTTGGCCATCTGCAACATTGACACACACACACACACACACATTGTCACAAACACATCATCCATAACTACAAAATAGAACTGTAGTATGTGAGAAATTACAGTAAGACTTAGTCATTTTTGCCGACAAGCTTAGAACAGATAGTCTAACAAACTAGACCAGCTGTAGGAAACCTATGGCCCTCGAGGCCGGATAATGTTATGCCGTTTCACGTGTAATATGACTTGTAAAGCAATCTTAGAAATGACATTTGCAATACAAAACCTCTAAGAGTGTATCGTCACACAGGTGTGACAGGAATCTTCAAGCAGTGAAAGTTCTATCGAATTCTGAGTGCCATAGAATACAATTTTAGAATGTTAGAATATAGAATGTTCAAAAACCCACACTCTTAAAGGTTAAGTTATATTTTGCGGGGACTTATTGACGGTGGGGTTTGTTGTAAAGGTTTAGCAAGGAGCACGCACCTTCTGAGTCAGCATGGATATGGATGCGGAGGGGCCGCTGTGGCGTGCGGCCTGCTTCTCGATGAGGTTCTGTAAGGCCGACGTGATGACTTTCTGATCATACCGGGACAGAACCGCGTCCTTCAGGGCCACTCCAGGACCATGTCTGGGCGCAGTCGAGCTCTTTGGTCTCTCTAACCAAATTAAGAATAGGGAATAGACATACAAATAAATTACAATTATATTATATTATATTATATTATATTATATTATATTATATTATATTATATTATATTATATTATATTATATTATATTATATTATAAGCATATTGGATTAAAAATGTATTTAGTGGGGTCGTAGGCCTGTGCAATTTTTGACAGTCATTTCAAATTGGTGTTAAAGTTTGGTTTTCACTTCTAAGTTGAAGTTTAGGGTCTATAGAACAATTTGAGTTCGAGTGTCAAACACACAGATAACAAAATGGCCTGCGGGGGGCGCTCTAAAATGTATAAACTGCTATAACTTTCGATTTGTTTAACCAAATGTAACATATGAGGTATGTATGGATTCAGCATTAAGAGGAGAAACGGGTGAGCTAAGTATTTGGTCACCAGATTAAAGACACACTATGTAATAAACACACTTTTAGCCCATGGATAGCAAAATTCAGGGTTTTTTTTAAAGATAAAGGGTGGAAATGCCCTCAAAGTTGCAATAAAACATAATTTATTGTTACAGGCTATTGTAAATAAAGCCTGGGATATCATTCAACTTGATTTGTTCAGAATATCCCTGAAGCACAAAGATACCTAGGATACCTATACCCAAATATGGCTGCATAAAGCCTATGTGATATTTAGGACCCAGCTTGCAACTTTGAGTTTATGAATTTAGCATCATGAGTACCAGCTTTTTTCAATCAAGCCATATTCTATTAACACATAAAATCACAAAAAAATATATCTGGAAGAAAATAAATCAATAATAATAATAATAATAATAATAATAATAATAATAATAATAATAATAATAATAATAATAATAATATTAAGACTGCATTTCCGGAGAAATGCTATTAGTATGCTTTTGGCTTCTGCATTCACATACACATACAGAGCTGTCGTACACACACAGAAACATGAGGGAAAAAGATAGAGGTGTGTGTGTGTGTGTGTGTGTGTGTGTGTGTGTGTGTGTGTGTGTGTGTGTGTGTGTGCATGCATGTATGGAGATGCTTCAGGTGCCTTTCAGCAATGGGTGGGTAGCGAGAGGTAAGGGTGGGATTCGAACCTGCAACCCTCCGACAGACACCCAATACCCAGTAGGCCACTGCCACTTACTGTATAGAGTGGCCACAGCAGCATATTAGGCCACGGTTGTCCAGGTTCTACAAGGCTGCATGTGTGTGTGTATGAATGAAGATTCTTAAGGTGACAATTTGGCAGTCAATAGCTGAGTAATATGTGCAGCCTTATCTCCAAAAGTTTTGCAAGTTGTCAAACGATATTGACACACAAATGGCATAACCCTGCTCTTCATGTCAAAGCTGAGATCACTGAGAACACCAAATGGTTCAATCAAAAAGTGGACATATTCAGGCCTATGCGCTGAGCTGTTCACACAATGTTTCTAAGTGAATGGGGTCACATCATAGGGATTTTAAAACTGCTCTCTCTCATTTTGAAGAGTTGGCTAATGATCATTCTTAACACAGTTTGTATTCAGAGCCAAGACCTCTCTGACAATGCCTTTACCTAGTCGAAAGGTGAAGCAGTGTATTTTATTCTATTAAAACCCCAAGGACAGGTCAACTCTCACTCTAACTGCCACAGTTTGTGACATCATCTTGACCATTCTACCATTCATTTCAATGAGCGGGAAAACAGAGAGAAAACTGAGGAAAACGAGTCTGTTGAACGAGTGAAAGGGGGTAGGCCAGCGAAAAATACACCACCGTGAGCTCTTTTCGTGCTGTTCGTTTTGGCACTCAAACCGTGTCTCTATCTCTAATGCTGCAACGATTCAAAGTCACCGTACTAATGAATGGAGGTGAATGGAAAAATGTAGAATAAAAAACTGTTGATGAACAATTAGTATGCTTTCCCGCAAGCATACTTAATAATAAACTGTCGGACAACAATTAGTACGCTTGCTGGGGGCAAGCAGAGGCCTTTGGCAAGCATAATGCATAATACTATAGGACTATTTCATACATGGAAGACACAATCATCTGCTGTTATGAAGACATCTCTGTCATCTGGGAACTGTCCATTTGTTACCAGCACAGTTGACAGGAATAAAAAAAGTTCTGTCTTATTATCTGCATTTACCAGAAATGCCTGCCAATCTGGTAACAAATGGACAGTTCCCAGATTTGGACTACACTACCAAAGATGTATTCCAACTAGAGGTGAAGTGCAGCTGTACTAGTACTTGTACAAATAGACCTGCCAGATCTTGGTGCAAGTGCATGAAGGCAGAGTTAAAGTGCACACGTCTGTGCAAGTGCACATGCAATTTCTAAGACTGACCACTGACTGTTATTGTATCTGTTCTCTGTCATAGTTATTGTAGAGTGGAGTATTGGGATAAATGTGGTCTTTTGTTTGTTTTTTGAATGCCAGAAGAACTGTTGTTATATATCATCATCATTATCCTTATTATCCTTATTATTATTATTATTATTATTATTATTATTGATTTACTTTCTTTCAGATATAAAGTTTTTTGTGAATAAAATGATGACTTGATTGAAAAAAAAGCTGGTACTCATGATCCTCATACCATAAACTCAAAGTTGCAAGTTGGGTGCTAAATATCACATAGGCTTTATGCAGCCATATTTATATCCCCGAAACGCGGAGCGTCGGGGATGTAATGGTTTTGCGTGCACCGCCGCCGCGTCACGTTTTTCGTGTTAACGCGATAACTTTTGAACGGATGTTTGGATTTGTCCCAGATTTGGTGTGTTAATGCTCTAGGGCAGGTTCATGAACTGATTCGAGTTTGGAGGTCAACACTTTCAAGATGGCTGAATTCAAGATGGCCGAATTTTTGTGTGGCCCATAACTTCTGACTGGGTGGATGGATTTCTCCCAGATTTGGTGTGTTAATGCTCTAGGGCAGGTTCATGAACTGATTCGAGTTTGGAGGTCAACACTTTCAAGATGGCTGAATTCAAGATGGCCGAATTTTTGTGTGGCCCATAACTTCTGACCGGGTGGATGGATTTCTCCCAGATTTGGTGTGTTAATGCTCTAGGGCAGGTTCATGAACTGATTCGAGTTTGGAGGTCAACACTTTCAAGATGGCTGAATTCAAGATGGCCGAATTTTTGTCTGGCCCATAACTTCTGACCGGGTGGATGGACTTCTCCCAGATTTGGTGTGTTCATGCTCTAGGGCAGGTTCATGAACTGATTCGAGTTTGGAGGTCAACACTTTCAAGATGGCTGAATTCAAGATGGCCGATTTTTTGTCTGGCCCATAACTTCTGACTGGGTGGATGGATTTCTCCCAGATTTGGTGTGTTCATGCTCTAGGGCAGGTTCATGAACTGATTCGAGTTTGGAGGTCAACACTTTCAAGATGGCTGAATTCAAGATGGCCGATTTTTTGTCTGGCCCATAACTTCTGACTGGGTGGATGGATTTCTCCCAGATTTGATGTGTTAATGCTCTAGGGTAGGTTCATGAACTTATTCGAGTTTGGAGGCCAACACTTTCAAGATGGCTGAATTCAAGATGGCTGAATTTTGGTTTGGCCCATAACTTCTGACCAGTTGGATGGATTTGTCCCAGATTTGGTGTTTCAATGTTCTAGGGTAGATTCATGAACTGATTAGATTTTGGAGGCCAATAATTTCAAAATGGCGGAATTTTCATTTGGCACATAACTTCTGACTGGGTGGATTGATTTGCCCTGTAACACTTTATTTTAAAGGTTCACCCTTTCAGTGGATCTACCACATTAGGTACAGTGTAATAACCAGCATAATGTATTTAATACCATGTAACAACAGTGTAATACCAGTGTAACAATATGCAATTCCTGTAATACCACTTACACACAAATACATGATGTAAGTACAAGATTGGTACATGGTGTTACACTGGTATTACATGGCATTAAATGTTGTTGCACTGGTTATAACACTGTACTGTACCTAATGTGGTATATTCACTGTAAACCATTAAAACAGTGTTACCATTTGCCCCATTTTTTTTCTTCATTTTCACAATAGTCATTTGGTTTTAAGCCTATGCATGTCATTGATCTATGTATATATATTAAATATATTTCTTTAATATTTTGTATTTATCATATACGTTTATGAAAAGGTGGACGGGAGTGGTAGGAATGATGGGGGACTGGAAGCGTTGCGTTTCGGGGATATGGATAGGCGACTGCACAGGCAGTCTAGTTGTGTATAGGTATCCTAAGTATCTGTGTGCTTCAGGGATATTGTGAAAAAAAACAAGTTAAGTGATAACCCAGGCTTTATTTACAATAGCTTGTAACAATAAATGATGTTTCATTGCAACTTTGAGGGCATTTCCACCCTTTATCTTAAAAAAGCCCGGATTTTGCTGTCCATTGGCTAAAAGTGTGTTTATTACATAGTGTGTCTTTAATCTGATAACCGAATACTTAGCTCACCGGTTTCTCCTCTTCATGCTGAATCCATACATACCTCATATGTTACATTTGGTTTAAATAATCAAAAGTTATAGCAGTTTATATATTTTAGAGCGCCCCCCGCAGGCTATTTTGTTATCTGTATGTTTGACACTCGAACTCAAATTGTTCTATAGACCCTAAACTTCAACTTGGAAGTGAAAACCAAACTTTAACACCAATTTGAAATGACTGCGCCTAATACGACCCCACTATTTTTTTAAACTTCGATTTAAATAACACGCCAAAAAACTGAACTTTCTACAATAGTCAAAACTATAGGAACTCCTTCATTTAGACAACAATTAGGGCTTCTGCACACCGTCTCCGACAAAGTGCTGAGCACTGCTCCGCAAAAGTTTGATTACATTGTTTTCAATTGAACCCCGCACACTGGCGCCGATGTCTGCAGACATTTGCAACGCAGTCTCACCCCAAGTAGTCAATTTCTGACTACCTTGGACCAGACGGCAATTTTTGACGTCTTGGGTATTCCTTCCACGTCACATTTTGACTATGTGGCCTAACCCTAAACCTATTCCTAAACCTAACCTCAATGACGTTATGCTGCCACAAGGGGGCGCCTTTGAGGACATAGTCAAAATGTGACGTGGAAGGAATACCCAAGACGTCAAAAATTGCAGTCTTGGGGTGTCAAAAATTGAGTAGTCAAAAATTGACTACTTGGGGTGAGACTGTGTAGACATTCACCGATGTCGAATAGCAATTAGAGACAAGTTCTATTCTGTCTGCGCCGCCCATTGACCATCAATGCTATGTTCGTGTGGAATTTGGTTTTGGGGTCCGAATTCTGTCGGAATCAAAGTGCGCCGCAGTGCTGTCGGAGCCAATGTGCGGCTGGCCTTAGACTACAAACTACAGTACAGAGTTCTCACGGCACAAAAACATTACCTGGGGGTGTGGGGTAAGATGTTGTCTTCCCATATAGCGGTATAGTGGAGAGGGGAGTAGGCAGGGATGAAGATGATGTCTTGCTGGTGACTTCAGTGACTGATGAAGACCCCGTAGCAGCACCCGTACCCTGTGGTGGTGGCGGCTGCAGCACTGCACTGCTATTGGTTAACGTGGAGCATGTGACCGTCTGTGCAGCGCTCCTATTGGCTATGGTGGCCATGTTATAAACAGGAGGGCCAATCACGGTGTTGCTGAGGGGAATGAGCGGAGAGTAGGTGCTAGTTGCCAGTTTGTGGTAGGAGTAGGGAAGGTGACCCGCGCTCTGAGGCAGAGCGGCACACCAGCGGCCCACTTTGGGCCCAGAGTTCGAGTTCGCCGCCGTTGCCGCCGCAGAGTTGGAAGACTTTGTTATGATTTTGTGTTGGCCACGGCTGGCTGTGGAAGCATCGGCCTCGTTGGCTTTCTTCAAGAGGGGCGTCGACTTTGACACTGTCGCACTGACGGCGGTGGCAGTTGCTGCAACTCCAACTCCGTCTCCAGGTTTGACACGTCTGGTCTGGCCTGATGAGGTGTCACCCTGCATCATGTGACTGGAGGCGGTGACGTGTAGCACCTGAGGCTGGACTTTAGTGGCGCTGCTGGTGGTGGTGTCCCTTTTAAGGCCCCCGCTGGCTTGGAGACTCTCGTAAGCATCTTTAATACGGGCCACGTCCATCTCTTTTCCGTCGTCGTCTCTTATCTCTTGGAGCTTATTCATGCCAGCTGCGGGCCTTGCACACCCTAAGAAGCAACAAAGGTAAACAGTGATGTTAAGCGGCGTACACACACAAAGCTAGCTTTTCGCTTGCTCGCCATTCTTTCATGGAACATTGCCGCGGCTTTAACTGCCAATGAACAGGCGAGAAGTACCGAACTCTGCATTCCAATTGGTTACTCGCTTACTCGCCTCGCTTGAAGAAAACTCCGGATCAGCCCACATTGCATCGCTTGTACAGTACTCGCCTACTCGCCTGCTAGTCTCGCTGAAACACATTGACATTGTATTGACTTCATTCGCTTAGCGAGTAACTAGCAGCGACGTGTGTGTACGGCCCTTTAGGTGGTCCATGTGGAAATAGACAGCACACAGACATCCACACCACACGGTGGCGCCAACGAACTTCTGGGTACTTGGGGCTATAAGGGTCATAGGTCAGAGGCACTTCGAGAGACAGAGAGGTGAACACTGGAGGTGCCTGCCTGCCCGCAAGCTGGGGGACCCACTAGTTTGACGCCCTCTCTGTACTTACGTGGTATGTCACATGGTAATTAAACATTTCAAACAAGCGATTTAAGGTTAGGGTTAGGGTTAGGTTTAGGGTCGTATGACGTAAGCGGTAAGTACCGAAAGGGCGTCCAATTAGTGAGTCCCCGCAAGCTGGAGCCTGTTAGGGCTTAGAGCAGCTGCAATGATGTATTTCATATAGAAACGATTGTGCAAAGCATGACATACTTTTTGATACACCCCAAGATTTTTAAAATATATCTTTTCGATAATCAATTCGATAATCGTTTATGGCTAGAATAGGTTTACAAAGAGGCTACTAATATAGGCTATATTTTTTTGTTTTAAAATAATGATATTTATGTCACACTTGGAAGCATCATCACACCCTTTCATGTGGTTGTTTTCCGGACTGAAGGGTAACACAACATTGAAAGGGCGTATCAAGATACTGCCTTCTTGCATCACGATACAGAATCGGGATTCTGCATATCATAAGGATGCAAATTATCGATTAATTCATTAATCATTGGTTGATAGCCTTATCGATCGACTTACGATTAATTGATAAGCGGCATTTTCCCCCCGAAATCTCAATGTTTCTCGAAAAAAAAAAAAAGATTAAATCTAAAAAATGTAATTAAAAATTGAGACAAAATACCACATTTAAATTAATTCTATTTCAATTATTTAATCCAAAGGTAATTTAAATATTCACACCATTCACACCCCTCTTCACACACACTCTTCACATGCCCATTTCACCTGGGTCTCTTGTCAGTTGAATTATCGATTAATTGCGATTAATGTTTTTTTAATCGATTAATGCATTGGTCGATTTAAGTCGATTGATCGATTAATCGTTTGCATCCCTAGCATATCATGATTTCTCGATTCGATACAATACAATACAATTCGCTACAATATCGTTACAGCCCTATTACTTACACTTGGCATGGTGGCTGACTCTAGCCGGCTCTCCCTGGCCAGAGCATGAAGAGTTGGGAGCTTTACTCTGCTCAGGTTTAGAGCTGCGCTCCCTGGTCCCCAGAAACACACTCGGAGACCTGCTGTCCAGCGTGTAGAAGGTCAACACTTTCTCCAAGTCCGTCTCACTGCAACAAATTCATTTGAAAAGGGAGTCAGTACCCAAAAAAATAAAAATAAAAAATGTGTTGTGTTGTGTTGCCGGCTGTTCAAATAATATAGCCAAACAGCCGTGGCTGAAGCATGGAATGTGTTCATTTAGGCTAGCGGATGTAGCATGTAAGTCAATGAGACATTCGGTTTGTTTTCACCCATAAAGGGGCGTAACGCAAATTTAAGAGCAAAGTACCCGGATGGCCGTTCATGAGCATAGGACAGAAACAGAAAATGTTTTTGTTCAACATCAGGGTTACAGCAAGATCACCATAACAGATGTGAGGTGCAGTAATGCAGCAGTTCACAAACTTTTTTCCCCAGGCAGCCATATTGTAAACGTTACAAACCTTTGCAACCTTTGCGTGTATAAAAAATGCAGACATTAATTTTTGTTTTAATGTTAACATTATTGAGGATACTTATTGTTGACTGAATAATCATCTGAACAGTATAACTCAAGTTTTAAACAATGATAAACAGTAAGATAGTTGAGCCAGCAATAAGTCATGGGATGATTGACCATGAACAAGGGAACTTTTCAAGAAAGAGGCTGCACCTTGCATACACTGTATGTACGTAGTGTCTCATTGCAGAAACACGTTTAGGCGTATACCTTCTTCAGTCTGCCTTCGCTAGCAATATTAGCAGAAAAAAACTATTGATGGAAAATATAGCCAGAGAGAGTAGAGAGAGAGAGGTTCCATTGGCCCATTGTTTCCTGGTTCTATTATTGCAAGGGGGAGGGGGGGAAATCCCCCTTCAGGCAGACCCCGGCAGACCTAAGGACTGTTCTATTCAATGCTAGGAGCATTATGACACGCCCCTTTAGGTAGACCGGAACCTGGTCATGTTAGGTGCCCATGGCAAGCTATTACAGTGGCATATCTCTATATACTTAAAGAATCTCTGATATAGCCATATTAATGGATAAAATTGTTAAATATATGGGGGTGGGGGTCATGAAAATATTCTTAGTTCCAAAAGGGTGACCGGGCAGAAAAAGTTTGGAAACCACCAGGGCAGTAATGTATCGCGCTAATCAAACCTGGCCTTGGCGATGAAGTCCTGGAAGACGCTGGGGTTGATGAAGTGGCCATCTTTACTCTTCTCCAGCTCCTGCTCCATCAGCTGTGTCTCCTGTAAACATTCACACACGCAGATTAAATGTTCAAACAAACTTCAAGGACCTCTCGGGAGAGCTGGGCAGGCAATGAAATAAGTAACTTTACACAGCTTCACACTTTACTTTAGTGCAGGCATGCAGGCATACTGCGCTGCTAAGTGGTGTGAATGGTAAGAAAGGGCAAACGCAGTGCAAGGACGTATGTGCTGTATGCCTTAGTGAGCAAATGCATTAAGCTAGAGAATTAGCGATTCCATTTTTTTTCAAGTACTGCCACTTGATGTCCTCTAGATGAGAACTTCTTGCCCTATTTTCGGGCAGAACTCTTTTCTAAGATGTAAAATATTAGTTATTACAGTGTTGATAAATGCATATTCAAGCTATTCAGCAACAACGTCTGTGATACAACCACCCAGAGGACAGAGGGGGAGTGTAGCAGAACAGCCACCTTCATATACTACACTACATTTATGTGTAGGAGAAATACAGAGGACTAATAGAAACTGTGCCTTACTGGATTTTTGTTTCTAAAACTTGGCCTGCTAATTAATATTACTAAGCCAAACCATACATTTTGCTTTTTTAATAAGTGCATTGAAAGGGAGACTGCGTGCCTTATCGTAGCAGCCTATAATCTCTGCCAGCTAGTTTATATTAATATACTAAGCCAAACCATTGAAAGAGAGGCAGTGTGCCTTATCGTAGCAGCTTATGAACAGTAAGTTAATATTACTAAACGAAACTATTTGGTTTCGCTACATGTATTTGTAGGAGAGACACAAAGAGGACTGATAGCCACTGTGCCTTATCGTAGCAGTGTATGAACTATGCTAGCTAGTTAGTAAGTAGGGCTGGGTATCGCAGCCATGTTCCTGTATCGATTTGATTTCGATTCTTTGGGCTTTGAATCGATTAATCACGATTCAATTCGATTCGATACGATTCATTCCGAATCGATTCAATCCGTTCCCTTCTTGGTGCCAGGATTTCCCCCAAAAGATGCTGTTGCCTATTTTTATATAAAAATGTCAAAGGACTGTGGCTTGACAGTGTTAACAGATTGCTCATTTGTAATAAGTAGACCTAGGCCTAATTGACTAATACCTACTGGATATTTTCCATAGACCTAAATTAAACAAAAAGAACAAAAAGAAAAAGAACCAAAAAATCGATTTTGTGCCCTGTGAATCGATTATGTGAATTTCGATTTGATTCGATCGATTATCGATTAATTAGATTATTTCACCCAGCCCTATTAGTAAGTGCATTGAAACGGAGGCGGCATGCCTTATCATAATATAGCCTCCTGGTTAACATTACTACGCCAAATCATTGAAAGAGAAGCGGCGTGCCTTATCGTAGCAGCGTATGAACTGGGCCAGCTGGTGGGACAGGATATGGCATCTGTCCTGAAGGGGGAGCTGTGAGCTGGGCAGGTCCATCTGGATCTCCTCCTGCAGGTTACTGGCGGCTCGCTTCAGGAAACGGATGATCAGCTCCTGGAAGAGATTATGGACCGGCGTTATAGGAGAGTGGGGCATATTATTGTTTTGTTTTCCCTTTAAAATAATAGACAGTGAAGTTGGTGACAGGAAGTGAGTGAGAGAGAGAGGGGGGGGGGGGGGGGGGGGGAGAGATGGGGCAGGGTTCGGTAGTGGAGAATCAAGAGTGGCCTTTTCAGCTCAAGTTAAAACTAAAACTTTCCATTAACCTCCCGTTAACATAATAAGTAAGAAAATGACCCAATACCAAGGCCTACATGAAAAACAAAGTTTAAATTAAAAATATAGTTTACCATTTGTTCGTTGTCCTTCTCGGGCCATGGTGATGCAGAGTTCAGCTTGCTCTCAGACAGCAGCCTGCTCTGGACCCGCTGCAGGTAACAGGAGAAGGCGACGCGAGCCTGCACTTTACTGAGGAGAAGAGACACAGAGAGATTAGTCTTTACACGAGCCTGCAATTTACTGAGGAGACGAGACACAGAGAGACTAGTCTTTACCCGAGCCTGCACTTTACTGAGGAGAAAGGAGAAGAGACATATAGAGACTAGTCTTTACCCGAGCCTGCACTTTACTGAGGAGAAGGGAGAGACACAGAGAGACTAGTCTTTACTGAGGAGAAGGGAGAGACACAGAGAGACTAGTCTTTACTGAGGAGAAGAGACACAGAGAGACTAGTCTTTACACGAGCCTGCACTTTACTGAGGAGACAGGAAGAGATACAGAGAGACTAGTCTTTACACGAGCCTGCACTTTACTCAGGAGAAGGAGAAGAGAAACAGAGAGATTGCACTTTACTGATGAGAAAAGAGAGACACAGAGATCCTGCATTTTACTGAGGAGAAGGGACACAGAGAAACTAGTCTTTACCCGAGCCTGCATTTTACTACGGAGAAAAAGAAGAGACGTACGCAGAGACTAGTCTTTACCCGAGCCTGCACTTTACTGAGGAGAAGAGACACAGAGAGACTAGTCTTTACTGGGGAGAAGGGAGAGACACAGAGAGACTAGTCTTTACCCGAGCCTGCACTATATTGAGGAGAAGGAGAAGAGACATACGGAGAGACTAGTCTTTACACGAGCCTGCACCTTACTGAGGAGAAGAGACACAGAGAGACTAGTCTTTACTGAGGAGAAAAAGAAGAGACACAGAGAGACTAGTCTTTACCCGAGCCTGCACTTTACTGAGGAGACAGGAGAAGAGACATACGGAGAGACTAGTCTTTACACAAGCCTGCAATTTACTGAGGAGAAAAAGAGACACAGAGAGACTAGTCTTTACTGAGGAGAAGGGAGAGACACAGAGAGACTAGTCTTTACTGAGGAGAAGAGACACAGAGAGACTAGTCTTTACACGAGCCTGCACTTTACTGAGGAGAAAAAGAAGAGACGTACAGAGAGACTAGTCTTTACACGAGCCTGCACCATACTGAGGAGACAGGAAAAGAGACACAGACACACAGAGAGACTAGTCTTTACTGAGGAGGAAAAGAGAAACAGAGAGCCTGCACTTTACTGAGGAGAAGGAAACGAGACACAGAGAGACTATATAAATACATGTTGTTGTGAATGATCTTGTGCTATATAAATAAATGTTGTTGTTGTTGTGATATTGTGCTATATAAATACACATTGCTGTTGTTGTGATATTGTGCTAAGTAAAAACAAGTTGTTGTTGTTGTGATATAAATACACATTGTTGCTGTTGTTGTGATATTGTGCTGTATAAATAATACACATTGCTGTTGTTGTTACCTGAGTTGCCAGCCCTGCTGCAGTACGTAGAGCAGGTTGACGCGTGGTCTCCTGGTGGCCTGTGCTGCAGAGGCCTGATGTGACGAGGCCTGATGTGACGAGGCCTGATGTGATGAGGCCGAAGCATGTGCGGAGGCGGAGGTGCGAATGTCCTTCTGGGCAAAGTGCCGCACCACCACATGGGCCTTGTCCCTCTGCTGCTCCTCCTCCTGAGGGGCACTGGGGGCAGGAGCTGACGTCGCCCTCTTCTTCTCAACTCCTCCTCCTCCTGCAAAGAAGTGGTGTGCAGAGAAATAAGGGTGGAGGCTATGGTCAGTTAGTACTGGTGGTGGGCTGCTTTTCCTTATTTTTTTTGTATTTATTTTTTTAGTTTTTAGGGGCTTTTTATGCCTTTATTGACAGGATAGTATGAGATGCTGACAGGAAATGAGGGAGAGAGATGGGGGAGGATTGGGAAATGACCCCGTCCAAACTCGAACCGGGGTCCCCGTGGGTCGGGCATAAAAGCCCAAAGGTTGGGTGGGGGCTTAGCGCATTGCGCCACAGTGCCCCCCAGGTAATGGGTTTGTTTTTGATGGGTTTGGGGGGTTGTTGGCTATTTTGTTGATGTAAATGGTTCAATAAAGGGATTTTAAAAGTCAAAAGTCTCACCTCCTCCTCCTCCTCCTTCGATGGACAACACCTCCTCTGCCTCCTCGCCCTCCTCCTCTGCACTGCTCACAGCCTCCTTGCATCCCCGCTCTGAAATGTTAGGAGGGGATGAATAAATCGAGGGACATATCGTAGGCAGACGTGGTATAGTGGTTAAGAAGATGGGCTTTAGATCAGAGGGTTGCCGGTTCGAATCCCACAATTACACTCCCTGTCTAACTCCATGTGGTGGCTGTGAGCCTCCAGGCTTAGCAGCACACACACCTTGACCTGTACTCCAGTGTAGGGGTTGACCGATACAGGTTTTAAAATGGCCGATGCAATACCGATTTTTTTTTTAATCACCCTTTGCCGATACCCGATTTCCGATACCCGATATTTGGGGCCGATATGGTTTAAAAAAAAAAAAAAAAAAAATTAAAAAAAAATGACAAATATTCCAGGTCTCAAGTTAAAAATAAACATTCCTTTAACATTAATGTCTAACAATCAAGTAATAAAAAAATAAAGTGTCTTGGTGCTTTTAAAAAAACCCAGAATGACATAAAATAATAAATATTGCATATCGGACAAAACCACACGCGTATTGGCCGATACCAATACACTTAAAATATGCTAATATCGGACCGATATATATATCGGTCTATCCTTACTCCTGTGCGCTGCGTTCCTCTTACTCCGGCGGTGGCTGCGGACTAAACAGCACACACGCACACGCACACGCACATGCACATGCACACACACAAACACACACACACACACACACACACACACACACCTGTCCTCCTCCTCCTCCTCCTCTCGCGGTGGCTGCGGACTAAACAGCACACACACACACACACACACACACACACACACACACACACACACACACACACACACTCACACACACACACACACACACACCCTGACCTGTCCTCCTGTTCCTTCTCCTCCTCTTGCGGTGGCTGCGGGCTAAACAGCACACACACCCACACACACACACACACACACACACACACACACACACACACACACACACACACACACACACACACACACACACACACACACACACACACACACACACACACACACACACACACACCCTGACCTGTCCTCCTGTTCCTCCTCCTCCTCTTGCGGTGCGTTCGGGCCTGCAGGCTGAGTAGTTTCCTCTCGTACTGGACCACGTGCACCGACTGGCAGCCCAGACGACCCAGAGACGCACTGCCCCTCCTCCTGGAGCTGGGCACGCACACACACACACACACACACATTTTACTTCTTTATTTGGATTGACAGATAGGCGTTTATAATGGCACAAGCCACATTTTATAGGAGTTCTTCACAAAACTAAACGGATCTGCTCACTGAGTGTCTACATGTGGCACCTGTGTCTCCAAATGAAAAGGCTCCCAATTATGTTGGATGCTGAACAGAATTTGGTCAATTTCTTGGTCGGTTGTTTAGAGAGTCCACAGATCTGTAAGCCACGCACACACATTTTATGGACATGGCCCAAACTACCAAAGATTAATGCTATAGTGTTACAAGAGTAATCACAGTTATTAAGAGCATCACACAATGGTTGGTATTTGAGAATTTTGGAGGAATAGCATGTCTCCATATAGCTGTCAAAACAACAACCAATTTCTACAAAAATGATCGATCTATTCTGTTCACTGATTGATGTTAGATCAGGTGTGTTTGGGGAGTGATTGATGACAGCCCCCAATATATCACACTGATCATTTGTTAGGGAAAACCAGTACACACACACCATACACCACACACACGCACACGCACGCGCACGCGCACGCACACACACACGCACACGCACGCACACACACACACACACACACACACACACACACACACACACACACACACACACACCTCCATAATACCTCCTAGAATCTCTGATGATACTCTTAGGATCTCTGCTATGGCTATGGTATATATTGCCTAGTGAAGGTGAAATTAAACAGATTCTGAAAGACACAAAATGCAAAGCATTCATGAAAATCCCCTTTTGTTTGTTTTAAAACTCATTTATGGATTTCACCACCAGTTCATAACATAGTATTTCCCTACAACATCTCCCCTCGGCACGAGAGGTGAGGGGCCCTCTCCTTCACACTCTCAATACAAGAAAAACACCTGGAAAATTCTTTGGTAAAAATAAAAACAAAACAATTGTACACCCTGCCCAGTAAGGAAAAAAGGCTCACCTTTCAGGGAACAGTCTAGTGGCAAGCAGCGAGTTCATATTGGTCTTGTACTCCAGAAAACCGCTATGGGGATACGAGATACAAACACATACACAGTCAAAATCATTTTACATTACATTTAGCAGACGCCTTTGACCAAAGCGACTTACAAGGAGGAAATTCAAGCAAGTACAGAGTGTGGGGTCAGCGCAGAGTACAGCAGTATACAAGTAATTAGGAGCAAAATTAATGCTATTCAAAATTAATCATACTCTTAATAGCAACCTGAATGCAGCTGTCACCTATCACTAAAATTAAGGCCCGACCGATATATCGGCCCCATCGATATATCGGGCCGATATTTAGCATTTTTGGGATATCAGTATCGGCCATACTTTCAATAAATTTCCACCGATAAGTTTGTATAACTTTCACAACCAATTTTGCAGCCGTTTCGTTATGAATGCATCTTCTATTCTGCTCTCCCCACTTTGAGTCCATGAGAGTTCATTATTATAACTAAATATATGTGTATATATAATAATAATGATATATATTTCATTCAATTTTATTCTGAACAATTTTCTATATATTGGATGCACATATTGGTTATCGGCCTCCCATTTCCATAAATATTGGTATTGGTATCGGCCCTGAAAAAAACATATTGGTCGGGCCCTAAAATACATTCAATAAATATATACAGCCCATTCTTACATTCATTACACGTTTTGGGTTTGTGCCACTGAACGCTGGGTTTTGAGAAGAGACCGCCTTTCCTCACCTGTACAGATCCCAAGTGTCCGAAGTGGGAAAGATGCGAATGAATCCTCCTCTCCTCTCATACTCGTCCTGTATCCTCCTCAGCGTCTTCACCTGTTCATGTAGACATGTATGTACAGGACTTTAAATTAAACTTTTTCATCACCAGCCAAATTGGTTAGATCATGTAAATCTTACCAGCATTTGGCTGGTTCTGTTGCTAATATAGTATGTTATAGTGCTGTATAGTATATTAAGTATGCATTCGCACCACTGTACATTCATTCTAAAGTCTGCAGTAACGTCACAAAGGAGAAGATACATGTTTGCCCACTGCTCAAGCATTGTGTGCGTGTGTGTTTATCTGTGTGTATGTGTTTGTGTTGTGATTGTATTGTTGTGGTTGTATTGGAAAATATTAAAGGCATTTTTCTCAGTTTCAATGTTGGCGTAGTTAGTGCACTTTGCCTTTGTAGGGCAGTACAGTTTCCATCAGAGTCAACGCCACCATCGCATTCCCGACCGACTATCTCTTCACAGTCATTATAAAGAACCCAGTAGTCAGTGGTTCTATAATTGTTTTGTTATGAGAATTCTATTGTTATGTTTGTGGCCGCTGTTATGATTTCAAGATTCTGAAGAGCAGTCAGAGCCTAATGAACCCGTAAGTGCTACCAGATGTATGTATATTGAAGAGAAATAAACCACATGAACATTACAGTCATTATAAAATAAAGGGATACAAATCCCAAAAATACTTCAAAAAAAGGCAGGACGCCAAGGCACTCTTCTTAGATAAAACCGCTTTATTATAAAGGCTAGTTCATGTTAGAACTTAAATAATTAAAAATACTGCCACTGCCAACATGTTTCGGCCGCTACAGGGCCTTCATCAGGGCACAAGGTGAATCAAGCAGTGTGTTTTTTTGATATTTTCTACGTCTTGGCCAAAGAGCACCTTCTAACCACCACCAGTTTTACCACTTTAACGCCGCAGCCCTCCAGCCCTCTACTTTTTCAAATCCCAAAAATACTTCAAAAAAGGGACTGGTGAGTAAACTAACCCAGTTTCAATGTTGGTGCAGTTACTGCACTTTTCCTTTGCAGGGCAGTATTTTGAGCAGCCGACTAGTACTACTGACCTCCTCTGTGGAGAGGACGACTGTGCCATGATCCCCCAGCTCTTGCTCTAGTATTGTGTGTTTATCTGTGTGTATGTGTTTGTGTTGTGATCGTCTCGCTGTGATCGCACTGACTTCAAATTATTCAAGACATTTTTCTCAGTGTCAATGTTGGTGTAGCTACTGCACTTTGTGTTTGTAGGCCAGTATTTGCAGGGCAGCATTTTGACCTCTGTGCTATGCTCCCCCAGCTACTGCTCTAGTACTGTGTGTTAATACTGTGTGTATGTACTGTATTAGTGTAGGCATTTTTCTCAGTTTGTTGATGTGTAGCTACTGTACTTTGCCTTTGTATTTTGAGCAGCCGATCGACTACTGACCTCCTCTGTGGAGAGTACGACTGTGCCATGCTCGCCCTGCTCCTGCTCTAGTATTGTATGTTAATCTGTGTATGTGTTGTGATTGTATCGACTTCAAAATATTGAAGGCATTTTCTTCAGTTTAAATGTTGTTGTAGGTACTGAACTTCGCCTTTGTTTGAATGGTGTGTGTATTTGGAACAGCCGTCTACTCTGCTCTACAAGAGCGAAATATGTACTGTAACTACTGTACTTTGACTTTGTTTGAATGGTGAGTGTGTATTTAGAACAGCCGATCGACCTCCTCTGTGGAGAGGACGACTGTGCCATGTTCCCCCAGCTCCTGCTGTCAAATTTGCAGAAACTACAATATCCAATCTACAGTAATACCAAGGCTTTGAAGGGCAGTATTTTGTGCAGCCGACTACTGACCTCCTCGGTGGAGAGGACGACTGTGCCATCTCCTGCTCTAGCATTGTGTGTTTATCTTCTTGTGTATGTATTAGTGTTGTGAATCACTTGTGATTGTGTTAACTTCAAAATATTGAAGGCATTTTCCTCAGTTTAAATGTTGGTGTAGCTTCTGCACTTCGCCTTTGTTTAAATGGTGTGTGTATTTTGAGCAGCCGTCTACTCTGCTCTACAAGGGCGAAATATGTACTGTAACTACTGCACTTCGCCTTTGTTTGAATGGTGAGTGTATTTTGATCAGCCGATCGACTACTGACCTCCTCAGTGGAGAGGAAGACTGTGCCATGCTCCAGCTCTTGAGGTATTGTGAGGTATTGTGTGTTAATATGATCTGTGTGTATGTTGTGATTGTATTAACTTCAACATATTGAAGGCATTTTTCTCAGTTTCATGTTGCTGTAGCTACTGCACTTTGTCTTTGTTTGAATGGTGAGTGTATTTTGAACAGCCGTCTACTCTGCTCTACAAGGGCGAAATATGTACTGTAACTACTGCACTTTGACTTTGTTTGAATGGTGAGTGTATTTAGAACAGCCGATCGACCTCCTCTGTGGAGAGGACGACTGTGCCATGTTCCACCAGCTCCTGCTGTCAAATTTGCAGAAACTACAATATCCAATCTACAGTAATACCAAGGCTTTGAAGGGCAGTATTTTGTGCAGCCGACTACTGACCTCCTCGGTGGAGAGGACGACTGTGCCATCTCCTGCTCTAGCATTGTGTGTTTATCTTCATGTGTGTTTATCTTCTTGTTTCAATGTTGGTGTAGCTTCTGCACTTCGCCTTTGTTTGAATGGTGTGTGTATTTTGAGCAGCCGTCTACTCTGCTCTACAAAGGCGAAATATGTACTGTAGCTACTGTAGCCGATCGACTACTGACCTCCTCGGTGGAGAGGACGACTGTGCCATGCTCGCCCTGCTCCTGCTTCTTCTTGGAGTGGAGGACTGCTGTGCCCTGCTCCCCCCCCACCCCCACCTCCGCCTGTCTCCTCCTGGGCCTCCTCTCGGCGCCGCTTCCAGACAGGGGTCTCTGCAGCCAAACACAACAAGCCTCTGAAACAGGATGCCTAAGGTGCCGTTTCCACGTAGCTGGATATTTTTATATGTGGATATTTTTTTGCTCCTGGTTGCATTGGTTTTGCATTGGTTTTGGCCTTCCGTTTCCACGTAGCAGATATTTAAAATCCAGCTATAAAAAGCAGGAGAAAAAAAAGTCCTGTTTAGGGGGCCGAAACGCATTTGTTACAATGGAGGATTTATTTTTATCCACATGTTGCGTTTACACCTAAACAGGAGAAAAAAATACCCTGCTAAAAAAATATCCTGCTACGTGTAAACAGCACCTAACTCACTCTCTCACTCACTCACTCTCTCTCTTACTTACTTACTTCCAGGAGGCTACACCCAGACAATGTCAGCAGCACATACTTGCACATTTGTCTTTTGGTGGTGCATGCGTACAGCAGAACCCTTACAGTAAAGGTTCCCAAACCTTTTCAGCAGGGACCCCCCTTTTGGACTCAAGAATATTTAAGCAACATTAATGGTCCATTAAAGGGACAGTTTGGTCAATTTCAACATGCAGTTGTATTGCTCACGCTACCCTTGACTTGTCAGTACCTGGTGATGCCACATTTTTCGGCTCAACCCTTTCCGAGATATGAGCAATTCTAATGGGGGCAGCGTTTGTTTACATTTTAAAAAAATGAAACATAGGCCAACTCCAAATATTTTCCCAAAAGGTACTGCTGTTTGCTAGTTGTCTGCTGATGTTTTATAACCTTTTGGATGTTTTTGGGAATAAATAAAAATGTTTTTTTGAAATGTAAACAAAGAGCTGCCCCCATTACAATGACCAGGATCTCGGAAACGGCTGAAGGGTAGTGTGAGCATTACAACTGCATGTTGAAATTGACCAAACTGTCCCTTTAATGGTCACATTTGTCTTTTGGTGGTGCATGCTTGCATACTGTATATACAGCAGAACCCTTACACTAGTTCTTCACATGTTTTCAACACTGCTTGCTTACATCACCATGCGTGTACATTTTTTGTGTAACTATTTTTTCTAACATACCCTGCAAATCTAACATTAAAACTAAAGTGATCATTTTGACATTGTTTCACGTTAGCCAGTATGTGCAAGCTGTTTCTTTTTTCGCTATTATTAGTCTCACCCTGCTTTATAAACATAATCCACATAAAAAACGCCACACTGAAGCTCAATATCTCTACTCCACAGAATAGCAGACCAGAATTTCAATATTCATCTAGATCAGGGGTTCCCAACATTTGGGATTTGAAAGGAACAGTATTGCAAAACAAAATGGCATCATTTATGCCATAGTCGTCAACACTGCTATATTTACTAGGTTTCCTGATGTAGTTGCATATGGATTTAGGGGTTCTTTCTAGTGTGTGTAAATAAATGAAGCTACAATGACTGAATTAGTAAGTAACAAACAATACATCAGTTTAGCACTTGCGGCACAATGCCTGCAGTCTGACTACTGTACTGTAGCCTATGTAGCCAAATGTGGCTAACGACATGCGACCTCATGCGCAGATCTATAACATCAACAGTGGTTAGCGACCATAACCAATGGGCGCCGTTGCTGAACAATAATCTGCCCTTAAGTGGAGCTAATATTGAGTCCCAATCCCAACATTGCCAACCTGAAATCTCTCCGCAGAGCCCTTGGCGTTTGGGTCGTGTCCGGCTCGACTTAACTGCAGCGATCGCATCAGCGGATCCTGACACACTACGCCTGATGGGGAAAAAAGAGATGTCCAAAACGTCAAAACAATATTCATTAAAGGGGTATGCCACTATTTTGGGGCTTAATACAGTTAAAACCGTTGGCCGGGGTTTATAAAGATGGTAAAGTGTCTTATTTTTCATCTATGCCCTTGTCTTGCTTTAAGACAAGTTAAAGTGTACCTCCGGGATTTTGGACACCAGGCCTCATTTCCGAGTCAGCCAGGGTGTAAACAATGTGTCCAGAACGTTTTTTTCACATTCCATGCAGTCCTTGTGAATTCTCATATCCATGTTGCTAAGCTAGCGCAAGTGGACGGAAATGGTAGTAGCCTGCCCCCAAAAATAGTCTTATCCCGTTTAAACAACATTCAAAACAAAACCGTTATTATACCATACTGCAAGTGTAAATGTTTGCCTTAGTAGAATGAAGTTTGAAATTAAACCAACCTTGCACTGCGTGGATTTTGCCATGTTGAGAGACTATTTTCTCGGGGTCGGCGGAATTTTACTTTGCTCTCTTCAGTTGTGATGTAGCCCACCCACCCACTGCAGGGACCCGCAAGAGACATTGCAAATCAAGGCTAGTTCCACAACTGCTTTCGGATCGAATAGTGGATTAAAACCCAACGACATCGCACCATGGTACATCAATATGTATATACCAACTGCAATAATAAAGCCCACAGATGGGTATCGGCAAGTTTCCATTGGTTTCCGTGAAAGATGTTGAAAGAACCAACTGGCTCCTGGCTGCAGGGCTACATCAACACACCGATGGAGACGCTCCGTAAGCTACCCCGGTGCTTTGCAGTGACCATTTCAGTCCCGACGACTTCACAAAGTCCTTCTCGAAGTCTAATACCTACACGGAAAACTCTAAAAGTGTCCGCAGTGCCAACCGCATTCCCAGATCTACATTTTGTGGCGCGCACCAACAGTCTCCGAAGAACAGGTTTGCTATGCTTTCTGCTTCTATGATGGTAGCCCAGTGGTATAATGGCTTCGCCTACGTTAGCCAAAACTTGGGCTAGAAGTTACCCTTTTGGATTGGCATGTTGTAATGCTTTACTGTTATTTTGTGTAATTGCTGTGACAAATGGCATTAGACATGACTTGCCGTATTCCTATGGATTCATAAGTTACGCAACGCTATGTGATCTGGCTTGACATTGTGGAATACCGGTATGCCACTCGTAACTCTAGTTATTACAGGGAATGTTTTTTGTGAAGAGATGGAATGGAAGGATGAAAGGGATTTAGAAGAGATGGGTGCACTGTTCTGTTCGCCAACATCTAATGCTCTGTAGACACACAGGTCATCTAGTAACAACTAAACATTGTCATGGCATATTCAATGTTACGAAAGGTTGACAAAGTCGGACAGAAAGCATTACTCTTGGTGTTTGCGAGCGAGGTCAGGGAGAGGGGAATAGCGTTCACTTTTGCAAACTTTTTGGATTTGCATGTTGTACTGCTTTACTGTTATTTAGTGTAATTGCTATAACAAATGGCATTAGAATTGCCGTATGGACTCATACGTTACGCAACGCTATGTGATCTGGCTTGACATTGTGAAATATGTCACTCGTAGCTCTAGTTATTATTACATGGAATGTTTTTTGAGACGAGATGGAATGGGAGGATGAAAGGGAGAAGAGTGTGCGTTCTGTTCGCCAACATGCTGTGTAGACACACGGGTCATCTAGTAACAACCAAACATTGTTATGGCATATGTTTCAATGTTACGAAAGGTTTACAAAGTCGGACAGAAAGCATTACTCTTGATGTTTGCGAGCGAGGTCAGGGAGAGGGGATGATGTTGGAGTTCGCTCTATGGAAAAGTTATGGATGTGTCAAACGAAGCTAGGATTTGTACTAGGAATATCACTCCGCGGCTGTCAAGCTTTCAAACCGGAACACAAATTGCTGATGGTGATCAAACATGATTGCAATGTTGGTTTAATTTCAAACTTCATTCTATCAAGACAAGTATTTACACTTGCAGTCTAGCATAATAATGGGGTTGTTTTGAATGTTGTTGCAACTGGATAAGACTATTTTTGGGGGCAGGCTACTACCATTTCCGTCCACTTGCGCTAGCTTAGCAACATGGATATGAGAATTCACAAGGACTGCATGGAATGTGAAAAAAAACGTTCTGGACACATTGTTTACACCCTGGCTGACTCGGAAATGAGGTCTGTTGTCCAAAATCCCGGAGGTACACTTTAAAAGAGGGAGCATGTTGCTAAGCTAGTGAAAGTCAATGCATCCGTGTAGCATGCTACATGCTACAGTGATCCATTGACTTTCACTAGCTTAGCTACATACTCCCTCTTTCAACTTGTCTTAAAGCAAAACAACGCTTAACATGACAAATAAGACACTTTACCACCTTTATAAACCCCGGCCAACGATTTTAACTGTATTAAGCCCCAAAATAGTGGCATATCCTTTTAACATTTTGCATGAAGCCACAAATACTGTATAAAATACAGTATAAGACTATGATACACCAACATGGCACTATGATGAGAATAATAGAAGTAACTAGGTAGGTTTGACATTTTATTTCATGCTCTAGGTAACTTTAAAAAAAATAACAATTTTTGTACACCAAAACAATAATCTACGAATCTAAGAGGACTACAATGTGACCTTTTCAGAACACAAATATTCAAAAGTATGAATGAAACTGTATGTCCAACCCAAGTATTGAGAGTTTAGAATTAAAAGCAACTTACCAATGAGGGAAAACATGTCTGCAATCATACTGGCCTTGATCTTCAGATCCAGGGGAGAATCACTGCAGTCCAAGCAAACAAAAGCAATGAAGAGTCAGTTATGTATGCTACCAGAGACGACTTGAATTTAATGAATGTTCCTCTACTCTACTCTACTATACTCGACTCTACTTCACTCTACTCTTCTCTTCTCTGCTCTTCTCTACATTACTGTACTCTAATCTACTCTACTGTACTGTACTCTACTCTACTCAACTCTACTTTACTCTACTTATCTGAGCATCAAAAGCTCTCACTTGGCCCAACCATGGCTCTATCGGTTGGGCACCGGTGACAATCAGGTTCGCGTCTGGGTTTGAGTCTGGCCAGGCCTTTTGCCGAGTCAGTTGCCGAGCCCTCTCTCTCTCCCCAGTCACTTTCTGTCGCCCTCTAACTGTCCTGTCACAAAAATAGAGGCGTAAAGCCCAAAAAAATATTTAAAAAAGAATGAAAACTGTGACTCACCAAGCTAGAGATGGGGAGAGGTTCACCTCCAGGAGCCAGGGTTTAAGGTTCGAGTCAATCAGCACATCGAAGCCATAGAGTTCTGCACAGCCAGAGGGAGGCAGAAATACAAACACAGACAAGAGCTATCAGACAGCAACGCAGCCCCCTACCCAATGCTAATAGCAACGCGGCCCCCTGCCCAATCAGAGATAGCAACGCGGTCCCCTGGCTAATCAGAGATAGCAACGCGGTCCCCTACCCAAGGCTAATAGCACTTCATGTGGTGTGTTTAGTGCCACCCCTAGGCGACATAAAAGACTGTGGGCGGACACACAGATGGGGTGACAGACACACAGACAGACAGACGACATATGGGCTGACACACAGACAGACAGACAGAAAGATGGGCTGACAGACAGACGGACAGAAACATAGACAGACAGACAGACAGTCAGACAGACAGACAGACAGTCAGACAGGTTCATTGCAATGCCTGGCCCGATCCCCTCCGGGAGGCCAGGAAACAACACTTTTGAGTTTATTCTAGGGTATTCTAGGGACAATTTGTTCTTTTCAATGCACATCAACTTGAGAGCCATGCGTTTTCCCAGAAACCCATTTCTGAAAAATGTTCAGCCACCCGTCACACCGATTTACATTGTACGTTTTCAAAGACTGTTTCCAAGCTAATAGAAAGGAAGCTAGTAGTAGATCAGTGGTTCCCAACCTTTGTCTTAAGGGACCCATGTTTTACCATTGTAAGCTTTGGTGACCCAACTGCGCGAGCACTTGCACGAGAAGGAGTCATATGATACCCTCTGTTTCCTGCGAAAACTAATTTTTTTCATTTTATTCCTCAATTTGTCTTTGGTCAAATATAGAATAAATGTTTAATAGCACTAACATTTTGTTGCTTCTATGAATATAATAGTTAAATGCTTTGTCATTTATTCAACATGGGCTATATATGATATTTAAAATGAAACCCCTTAAAATCAAGAGGGCTTCGCGACCCCCTGTGGATCTTTGGCGACCCACTGGTTGGGTCCCGACCCATAGGTTGGGAACCACTGTAGTAGATAGTATACCTGCGTGAAGCCGGCCCCCCTCCCCCCCCCCCCCCCCGACCCAAAATGCTGAAAAAACACTGCAGATTGATTGTGCTACGTTTGTGCCGGATTATGCTGTAAAAAAAAAAAGTTTGTGCTATTAAGGCTTTTGAGTGATTTAAATACTCAAATACTCATAATACCAATACATTTTCAATATGCAGCCCCTCAGAGGGGGGTGCCAGCTTCATGCAGGTGTAGTAGTTGCATGGTCACAGCTAATGACTTGCAAGTGTGTGTGTGTTACCGAAGCAGTTGGTCTTGAAGGGGACGAACATCTTGCAGGCGGTGGCAATCTGCAGCTCCACACTCAGCAGCGTCTTTATCACCAGGTCCTCAATCTGGCCCATCAGCACTGCAACAGAAATGAACAGAGTTGGGGTGTGTTTCTCGAAAGCGAAGTTGTTCGCTAGTTAGCAACTTGGGTAGTTGCTAATGGGAAATTGCATTGCAAACAACAAGCTAATGAAGTTAGCAACTATGGTTTCAAGAAATGCACCCCTGACTCCATTGAGCGATTTCAATTCCAGAATGAGATGACTAGTTTTGTATAGTTAAAGAATGTGTGTAATATTGCTGTGTATTTTCAGCCCACATCAAAATGTTTCACATGAAATAGGGTGAAACGGGGTGCACGTACTTGTGGGTCAAGTATATCTCGTACTCACGTGTAGTGTCCATCCCCTGTTGCCGTAGATACCGCAGCATGGCGCTCATGCTCCACTTGTTGCCATAGTCCTCAACGTCAGGGTCGTCACAGCTGTACCGTATAAACGACAAACACAGTATTAGCCGTTAGATGGAGAAGTGTAGTTTGAAAATGCTGATTTTGTTACAATATAGCTGACATGATATCCCAGTTAATATGCAATACCATATTTCCTCCAATAATAGTTGGGATACTATAAACAAAAATAGTTTTGGACCATGTTACAAATGGGTGCAGGCTACAATACAAAGGAGGTCATATCATTGGCCACATTTTCCAGCCGAGATATATCGGCTGTGACAGGCTACACAAATGGGCAGGTTTTTATTCATTAAAATGACCAGGTTACTAAAAGAGACAGGCTACTATTATGGGCCATGCTGTAAAAATTGAGGAAATATTTAGGTTGATCTCTATGCTAAATTAATCCAATGACTTTGCTGAAGCAGTTGAAGGGAAAATGTCTGTAGCCTACCTGACATAGTCGCTGCTCTTCTTGTTGACGCTGTAGTTGGTGAGGTGCATGAACTGGTTTTTAATGTGTTTCCCGCTCTGCTCATACTTCACTGTGGCAAACCTACAAAAGATGTTCAAGAAAATGTGTATAAATACACTACGTCACACTATCATTTCTCAAACACAGAGCAATAATGTGGAATTGTAGTTTTTTTTTGTTTTTTTTTTCAATTTCTCCAACACTTTTTTTCTCAGTGTTTTCCATGGGTGACTCCTCAGACATAAAAAACCCCAGAGAATCTAAGAAGTGCTGGAAAAATGTACAGTAGAAGTGTCTCTCTTTCATGTCTGAAAAAAAAACAAGTGAATCATACAATGAATCAGCCTCCACTAAGCTAAAACAAGTTGCTGAACTGATTGTAATTACAAACACCCTCAAATCCAATAAAATGAAATCAAAAGCCTACCTGGCAAGTCCCTCCTCATACAGGTAGATGATGACAGGGTCATAGGACGTCACCAGCACGTACAACCTCACGTCGAACTTGAAATCTACACACAGATTTCATACCACAGCAGAGGCGGTAATAACAATGTCAGTATCATATCATAATCATGAGAAGAAGTGTTTTACATTGGAAAGGGAAAAGCTGATGCACACCAGGGTGTTTTTTTACATCAAGGTACTTGTTCTTGTATGACGATGAAAGAAACGGCACACTCTTTTCCAATGGCCGAAATACTGGCAGCGCAAAAGAGTGTGCAGTTACTTTCATCTTTGTACAAGAAGTGTTTTGTCATCATTGTGGATACAGTCAAACGAAACGCCATCTAAACGAAAGCACATTGGAGCAGACACTTGGTACGCCACTTACTGTCGATGAGCAGTGGGTTGTTGATGTAACGGGATATCAGGACGTTGTCATCCATGGAGATCTGACTGGGCTGGGGAAGACACAAGAAAGACAAAGCCTGCAGTAAATATCATGAGCTTACGTGTCAAGTAGCAGCGGGTTGAATGCAGTATTAGAGAATAGAGGAACAATTTTATAATATCTGGTGGCATTCTTACAGTCATCATTGCTGCAAGGAAGCCTAGTGCTAGTAACTAACACAGCGTCATTACGAAATGAGAAATGTCTGGACTCTGAAGAAGGTGTAGCAACACCGAAACGTTAGTCGGGTGTCTGCACATAATAAAGTCTTAAAAACTAAGCTGCAGTGTGCTCCAGTCTCTCATTTTCAGAGCACTAATTATATTAGTCTGACTTACGTTGCTGACAAGGTAGATTCCCCGGCCGCGAGAGGAGGCTACCGGCTTGATGATCCACGGCTCCTTGTCTTTGGAGAACGAGGCTGCAGGATTACAGGAGACCAGAAGATTAAATGGAGACAGCACATGAAAACAGGCATAAAAAAAAGGCATGTGGAACTTGGTTCATTGTGGCTGGCATAGTTCATACTAGCAATACTTTCAGACTTTTCCAGAAAGATTTAGTTCACATCAACTTGGATGATTGCAAAATTAAGGATATCCTCAACATGTCTTTTGACAGGTTAAAATTTGTAAATAGGGCAAACAAGGTCTATTGTGGCACTGACATAAAATCAAAAACTTACAGTAAAACAAAACATGACAAAAGGGATAACATTTGCCAAGAAGTTTGCTGTCGTGAAACAGACAGACAGACAGACAGACAGACAGACAGACAGACAGACAGACAGATAGACAGACAGATAGATAGATAGATAGATAGATAGATAGATAGATAGATAGATAGATAGATAGATAGATAGATAGATAGATAGATAGATAGATAGATAGATAGATAGATATTTCCCGACAGAGAGCACCCCGTCGAACGTTATTACAGGGCTACCCTTTGATTGTTCATTGTTCACCATAATTATGACAACAACGAAGACGAAAGTCTCACCGTCAAAACATGTCAGGTAAAATATAAAACTTTTACATGTCTGACTCTGAAACAAAAGAAACTTTAAGTATTGACTTAACTGTAAGACAAAATGAACATCATACATCGGCTGGATGATGTAAGTAGAAACCAATGACTTACTGCAGAAGTCAGAGTATTCTGAAGGCAGAATGAAGGTCTGTGGGATGAAGTGGAAGTGCTTGTATCCGTGGGCCTGCTGCATTCGCTGGATGTTCTTGTACAGCCGGTCCTTACGGGTCAACTCATAGGACCTGCAGGGGGATGAGATGATTTTAGATAAAATAAATAAAAATTGTGCCCTTTAATGCAGATGGGATTGCCAGCAGTCCTATTCACTATTTGCTGAAATAGCTGAACTACATCATAACGACATTGTTAGGACATTGGCGAGAGTCTGAAGTAATAGACTAAGACATGCTCATTACAATTTTGATGACAATAAGGTAATACAGTAACAATGCCTCTGAATGAAAGGGTTAACGTCCATCGAACAGAAGCGATGAATCACCACATACTGGTGGACACAGGTTCGCTGTGTTTTATTTTAGTGAACTAAAATAAAAAATAAAAAACAGCAAATATAAGTCCACCAGTGTGCTGTGATTCATAAACTCCAGATTACTTATGACTGCACATCATCAGCGTCTGGGCATTGGCTGTGCATAGGAACTGTACTACTTTCATTCATGTAATGGGGTTCATGTGTTCACATACATTCATGTGTTGGGGCCAGTCAAGTTAAAAAAAAATATCAAGACCTCTGTCAGAACCGACTATTTGCTCCACTATGCTTGCATTGTAAGTATGTGAGTATGTAGGGGCCTATGATTTCCGCGATACGGAAAACACGGACGGAATCACGGAATGTAGACATTAAAACGGAATTTGGTTATAAACGCGGAATTGCACGGAATTTGCTCATTTCTGATGATAAATTGAAATCCATTATTTTCGTCATCATTTATCAGTCTAAAAGACATTTCAAACACAAAATATGGCCACGATATCATATCTGGCCCACGCGAGGTGATGCGCAAAAGTTCTATGCAGATCCATGATCCATGTCAGCGCATGTTGACAGTGAACGCATCTCTCTCCCAAGCGGCGTTTCCGATTGTCTCCCGCGTCCTAACACTGGCCGTCAGAGCATTGAAGAAATCTTAATTCTCAACAGCACTCAAATTTTGCCTAGTAGAACAGGTGAGGTCAGGCATAAACGTGTTGTCCTGACCGTCTGTTACCAAGACGATGCGATGCGACACAGAAAAGACGGACGGCTCTCCACTGCACTTTAATAAACAATGGAATCATCCGATGCGAGGCACGAGTTTGGAGTTTGTTACAACAGACGTGACCGCTGTAAAATAAAAACTGAACAGGCAATGCTTTGATCATGTCTTGTTAACTTTGTTGGCCACGAAGCATAGTGACCAAAAGTTAGCAGCAACTTTGAAAAAGGGTTAAGTCATCATCAGAAGAAAACGGCCGTCTTGTAAAACATGTGTTTGTGTGAAACGGTAGACGGTAGGGACTTTGCGAGTCTATTTATTTAATGCCTACATATAACGTGACCAAAATGTCTCTAATGTAGCTGCACGTTGCAATATAGCCAAACTTATTCGAGAAAACCTGATGCAGCCCGAGTCCAACTTCAATGCACCAGAAGTGAATTCGCCTTCTAGTTGGGTGCGTCACGTGTATTTAATAGAATATATGCGCATGTACATTTCAGCTACCTTATTACCTGGAATATTTTTGAGGGCTGATATTACAAAAAGCTAGTAGGTAATTTTACTTTTCTTTTCTCTACCTACCATTCAACCATGAGTGGTTGGCTCTGTCCACCCACCAGTTTGAACTAAATAACTAAGAAATTTTGTTGGGGGGTGAAAGGGGAAAATAAGTTCAAAAATGTAAAAAATCCGATTTGGCAAAAAATAAATCCGAAAAAACGGAATTTGAGAAAAAATAAAACGGAATTTGAGAAAAAATAAAACGGAATTTGAGAAAAAATAAAACGGATTTCATAGGGCCCTTAGTATGCCCTTCATTATCCCACAGTGGGGAAATTCATGTCTAATGATACACTTTGGACTAGTCAGAACTTTCAGGAGTTTAAATTCTGGTATGTACTGAAAGCTATACATAGTAACTGTGCCAGTCCCTTACACAGAAGTATGCATTAAAGTGGTAAGATGCCGCAATTACAATGGTACAAAACCAACTGCTGACCTTGGGAAATGGTTGACCTTCTGAAATCCCTGAAGGCTACGAAACAGGTAAGGCTTGAGATGGGAGCCCGTCCACATGATGTTGAAGTCATTGCTGTTAGGATGGACCTGGAATACACCAAACGTCCTTCATGAAACGCAACATTTCAACGATCCATGCACAGTTTCTAGGCGCTGGTAAACGCAGGTGTTCAATACATCAAAAGAAAGACGTTTACCGCACACTTATTTGACTTATTTATAAACGTGTTGTTCACTCTGAATAAACGAGCAAAATTTGTGCAGTAAACTTCTTTCTTTTGAAGTCCTTCATGAAACCTTCAGTTGTATCCACTTAAGAACAACAAGACTAGATATCTCCAACACCCACAACAATAACAACAAGGTGTTTTTTTGATGATATAATTAATATACAATATAGACACAAACTATAGTGATATTGTGTTAAACAAATGTCAGACTGACATTGTGACTGCTCACTGTAAAACTATAAAAACTTGTTAACTAGCACATGACAGTATAAGCGATGCATACCTCATGGAAGCCGTGGTTGGTGAGTATGCCACGCACCAGTCTGCTCTCTGTTCGGACAATCTTAAAGGCCAAGTTGTAATGCTCTGCAAGAGCACAATGAGAAGCATGATTAGTCATGAGATGTTAATGGCAGGAGTAATGAAGACTAAACCCAGGCTCAAACTATACGACTCCCGATTTTGTGTCCGATTTTCCGTCGGGGTGCACTGCACACTAGAGGAGAATCTCAACTGTCAATCTTATCCCTGATCGTCAACACAGAGACAATGCCCGACGTTCTATTTCCAGTCGCAAAAATCAAACAGTGTTTGATATCTATGATTTACGACCGCCGACTCTTGGAACCAGCAAAATTATATCTTAAAACGTCACCACGAAGAGGAAATCTTGCCCGACAATTGCAATGGTCCTCTCTGGTAACGTTCCACCGATTGTCACAAGGGGGGGTTTCAGCCGAGAATTGGGCTGATAGTCGTATAGTTTGAGCCTGGCTTTAAAGTCCAAATGGCAATGCACAGTAATATTACCAGTTTTAATATAACTAATAAACAGTGTTAATATAAATAACTCAGAAAACAGGTGGTCCCACTCAACATTACCCATTTAGATAACTTTTGGTCCCACTCAACAATAGTGTTGAAATTTCACTCTTTGGCCAGTGAAACACATTTCCTGTTAATTCTACTCAACGTTGCATAAACATTAATCTGGGTCTCCACAGTCATGTAAATACTGCATCTGGATGTATACAACAAGTTTACATATTTAACTGTGTGGTAATACCACAGAATATACAGCACGTACTGTACATCAGGTGAAGTCTAGCAGGATACATTACCCCCAACTGTGCGTATGCTGCCATCTTTAGTGACGAGGACCTCAGCGTGGAACAGGAGAACCGGAGTCCTCCTGCTGGTGCCACTCCAGGACACACACACTATGTCCCTGAGGAACCAGGACACACACAGGAACAAACACTTACAAGCTGTTTACACGTACAGTATATGGATCTTATTGATAATGCATTGGTTTTGTTAAAATCTATATGAGCTGACCTAGCCAAAGGCCAGACTCTTGACATGATGTGTGTATGTGTGTGTGTGTGTGTGTGTGTGTGTGTGTGTGTGTGTGTGTGTGTGTGTGTGTGTGTGTGTGTGTGTGTGTCTGTGTGTGTGTGTGTACTAAAAAACCAAAAAAAAACCCATCTAACTAACCCTTCTTTGCATCTGCACTTGTTGTTCTGTATATTTCCTTTGCACCTTTTATTTGCTAGTGATGTTGGCTATGATTATGTCCTCTCTTGAAATTTGCTTTGGTTATAAAGCGTCTGACAGATGTAATGTAATGTAATGTAAAAATCTGCATATCAAAAGTCCGGCTTTAAAAATATGTCATTAGGGTTTTTTTCCACATGTTGTGCTTACATGTGAAATAAACAGGTAAAAAAATATCCACATTAAAAAATATCCACATAAACAGCACCTTAGAGGTGTGCAAAACCTCATTGAGGAAAACAACATGAAACAACACTGTGAAAAGTAAATGAAAAGTTTTGAAGAGCTTGGGCACACAAAACCAAGGTATTCATGGTTTGCAAAAACTCAACAAGGAAAAAAGCACAACACAAACACTAGTCTGTAAATGGTTAATGAACAGTTTTGAAGAGCTTGGGGCAGATATAACCAATCAAAGGTCCTTTACTTTCTTTGGCCAGCCAAAACATGACACAGTCTAGTAAGTCTATGGGTCACCGAATTCATCGAATTACAAACACTGGTTTGATAGTTTAAGGTGGCTATGTGTACGTACTAAATTGAATTAAGTAAGAAATTATCTGCACGCTGCTTGATTTGATTTTACAGATGTTGTGTGATCATTTGTGTCTTTGTCAGATGAAAAAAGGCTATATAAATTTCATTACATTACATTGCATTTCGCAGACACTTTTTAACCATTTGCAACTTACAATCGAGGACATAGCCAACATCACTAGCAGATACAAAATCAGCACAGAAAATATACAGAATAACAAGTACAGATGATAATTAACAAGGGGTAGTGTTTTTTAAGTACATTAGCACAGGGTTATATTTCACAATAAAAAATCCCATAATGTGATTCACCAAATGATACACGATGCCCGTCTATAACTTACTTGATGTTGGCATCCTCTTGGGCGTCATCCATAGCCCAGGTCTGAGATGGCATTGTGTCCGCTCTGCAGCGTGAATGCCATAGGACCTCCTGGCGTTACGTCACTACAGCCGCTGAAATAGGCATCTTATTGCACCCCCTGCAACCTACAGAACAGAAGTTAAGTTAATCAATTAATTTTGAACAAATATTAATTAATGCATGTGTTATTAATTAATTAATGTGCAATTAATCAATCAATCACATCACAATTTGTTATTACACTGCTGTGCGTATATTATATACTGAGTACAAAACCACTAAAACCAAATCACTGGTCCACTGGGGTCTTGTGCCGGTCACTTGGTCATAGTGGATGAAGCGCTGCATAATGCTCTTAGTATAATGCTTACTGCAGCTTGGACCGCCACCACCAACACAGTAGGCCAGTTGGGCATATCATGCAGTTTGATAGGCAGGGCCACTGTTGCCAGATTGGGCTGTTTCCCGCCCAATTGGGCTGCTTAGGATGGCTATGTGCGGGTAAAAATGGCATTTAGCAGAAAAACCCGCCCAATTTTTACCATAGAAATCAATAGAATTGGGCGGGAGTTTGTGCTTTTAGGCGGGTTTTGAGCATTTTTGGGCTGGAAATCATCAGCCTCATCTGGCAACCCTGAGCAGGGCCACTGACAGCTTTGGCCGGGCCCAGGACTAAGTCATCAAAAAGCCCCCCCTCCCCAATACATACAATCAGGGCTCTAAAATACTCAACTCAACTAATGTAACAATGTAACAACATTGCTATGACAGTACAGAGACCTTTAAGTAACAGATTAAGCCATGGCCATTACAATTTTGGTGACAGTAAGGTTATAACATAGGCTCTGCGCAAAGAGGTTAATCTGACTAGCCAAACACGCACTCACTAATGGGCCAATGTGGCTAGCATTGTTTTATTTTTCAATACTAAGGGTGGCTTTGGCAGGCTTATAATGAGGTCAAAGGGGGCGTTGGCAGGCTTATGAAGAGGCCAAGGGGGCATTGGGGGGGCTCATAATGAGGTCAAGGGGGCACTTGTTCAAAAAAGGGTGAGAACAACTGTTATGGATCAACCTATTGTGTAGCCTGAACCCACAGTAGTTGCAGCTCACCAACCAATCTGCCTGGGACAGCTTTGGCCAGGCCCCAGGGCAAAACCATCAAAACAATACATATGCAATGTAATGAGAACCCAGGACAACTGACCCCTTTGTCCCCCCCGCCCCCAACACCACCACCCCCGCTTCCCTTAGCCCAACTGATGCTTATCTGCTATTGGCTGATTTGAACTCAAAAGCCTGGCCTTTGCAACACAGGTGGGCAACATGATCATGGAGATCATTGGACAGGTAACAATCGTATTTGGTTCCTCGTCTTGATGTGGCACAAAGATTTCTGAGTAGCAAGATGGTTGCCTGCTATCAGCTTGTAGATGGCAACTAAAATTTACAACCAAACGAGATGAATTTGTGGACTGTCATTTATAGCCTACATTCCAGAAAAATGAAAAAGCAAGTGCACCTGATTTGCTGTCAAAGCAGAGTATACAGTACGTATAATAATATAGTACAACAACTGCATCTTAGTGGGAAAAGAGGATGGTTTTTAATGCCTAACTGGTATCCAAAAAAGTTAGCTTCTTGCCATAGATAGATCTAATACAATTTCTATGGCTTCTTGCACACTGGAATCCTCTATGACAGGGGCACCCAGACACCTGTGGTTTGAATACGTAGTCATGACAACTGGTTGTAAAAATGTAACACATGTGTGAGATAGGTGCTGAGATTGGCTGAGATCCTTCATGTAACAAAATAAAGTTGCAATGCAAAGGAACAGTGAGCCGATTTATCTGATAATCCGGATATATTTAAATTGCATTATAACGGGTAGTAGTCTGTCTCAGGCTCCAAGTTGACTTTATTTTAGGGAGCAGTGAAACCAGGTGTAGGTCAGTGTCCGTACAAGAACAGTAACAAACGACTTCTGGGCAATTCATCTTTGGTTTGGATGGGACAACGGCTGGTTTCCGTGGTAAACAAGGCTACATCGACAGTTGATTTCAGCAGGCTGTATGGCACTCATACCTTACTGTTTTAGCCAAGTAACTTAATGTTATTCAAACGGTTGCTATCTCCCTTATTCAAACTATAACAGTGTAACTAAAACGCTGTAGGAATGTTTGATAGAACTGCACCTACCCCATTGTTTACAGACAAGTAAACTTTGTGTCGCGATTCAATTGGGTCCCCTTCGGACAGAATTAGATGATTTCCTGGGATCTGACTTGCAGCTCGGCTATGTAATATGCTAAGTCCCCGGAGTCATGGGAACTGAAGTTCCTTGGACATAAGGAGATAGCCGGCTCTGTCTCAAGTAAAGCCGGCGGTAAGCTACACTTTCGTGGACATTGGTTCACCACAACAGAGCGACGGGCGTCCTCTCCAATGATGCTTTTCTGCAAACATGCGGACCATGGATTATCTATGTGGCGCATGCGCACGCTGGTCCGCACTGCCTTGGCTCCAAATACAAAACACCGCAGGTGTGCTATGTAACATATTGCAAAACTGCATTACCTCACTGTCCCAAAACGATTCCATAAGGCGCAAATCAAACAAGCTAAAATCACTCAAACTGATCAGGCGCATTAGCTAGCCTATCTATATTTAGGTTTTGCTATGTGTTTGTTATGTAGCATATTGGCTAGGCCACACTATTAGGCCTACCGTTTTTATATTAGCATTTAGTATTATTATACCGTTATTACTGTTCGTAATATTATTGTTATTAATGTTTAATAACCACTATTGTTATTATTCTATTATTGTTGTTAAGATAAGGGGAAACTGTTTGCATGATGTGTGCTGTGTCCTCCACCAGAGGGCAGTGTTTCATAAGGCAGAGCCAGAGTCAGAGCCTGTAGGCCAGTGTTTCCCAATCTTTTTTGTCTTGAGTACCCCCTAAGCATTTTCGTTGTGCCATGAGTACCCCCCAGTGAAGTTCTATATCGCTTTCACTATCCCAATGTAACTAAGCTCCATACATTTGTTAAAATTATTTTTTTCCAAGTAGGCCTACCCCTTTCAGTGTGCTCACATAGCCTACCCCTAGTGGTACATGTACCCCTGGTTGGGAAACACTGCTGTAGGCCACACTCTTCAAATGTAGCCTGCCTCAAGACAAATGCGCTGTCACTGGCACTGACTAAAGCATCTAGTAGCACCTACTAAAGCACCTACTCCTTAATCTCACATCTCTACAAGATAAATAAAGTATCTACTATTTCTAGCCACAATGTATTTGATCCTACTGCACGACTGCACATGGTTATAGGTGATTAGATGAATAGCTTTATTAATGAACACTTGTTCCTGTGTTGGCCAATTCTAGACCTATCATCTTCATTATGAATAAATTAAAATTATTGTTACAAACAAAATTATTTAGTTCTTCCACCGTCATCCACAAATCCAGATGTAGGCATATGCAAGAGAATATTTAAAAGCAGTTCCAGTCTGTATCTGCCTCCACATGTGGGCAGATGCTATGCAGCATGCATGCCGAGGGCGGTAAAAAGACCTTGATTAGAACACTTTTTTTAAATCCAAGGACAGATCGACTAAGAAATATAAAGATTACATTGCATTTGGCAGACACTTCATAACCAAAGCGACTTACATTCGAGTACGAATGTAAGAAATATAAAGATAAATAAATTACATTGGTACATGATGTAACTGTTATTGGTCTGGTCAAAAAATATTAAAAATATTATATATAAACAAAAAATATTACTTAACTTTCCACTCACATTTGCCTTTAGTGTACTATCTTTTTTGTATTAGGTTGTCCGCACTGAAGACTTTTTCTTGGCTGCGTATGTAGTAGTTCCAACTTGTGAAGAAGGGGCTTCTCCACGGCTATCACACCAAGGCCAGGCCATGGCAGCGGAGGTGTTTGGGGGTCCTACCCCTTACCCCCTTACCACCAGCCCTTCCCCTCCCTCCCCATCCCCCCCACTTCCCATCACCATCCCCAGCTCCAGCACCAGGCCTGTCACAACCACACGAGCAAACTGGGCAATTGCCTAGGGCCCCCCAGCTGATTGTGCATAACATTTGCACAACATTTGCTGCTACGCCCGCGCCCCCAAACGCCTTGAAATGGCCCTGCACATCACCAGTTACAATACCCAGTCCCCCTTTTTTCCCCTTCTCTCCTTTACCCCCTTCCTCATCCTCACTACCCCATCCCCCCCTCTCTCCCCATTTCCCATCCCCACTTCCCCAATTACCCCCTTCCTCATCCCCACTTCCGGAGCGATATCGCACCTCGGCAGGCCGCCCTTATGCCTCTTGCCATGCTGCTGTTTCTGGCCCTGCTCGGATCTTGCACTGGGGGGCAACTACTGAGGGCCAACTACACTACTGCTTAATTGTATACTGCTTGGGCTTCCGTCAGGGTGGAAGAAGGGGTGGTGTGTCTGCCAAGGGAGCTGTTTGATAGATACATTTGACTGTTACTTCCAATTTTTTCAAGTCTTTCTGCCTTGTTTTGTGGAGTTAAACTGGAGAGTCAAAATTTGCCCTATCCCGCAATGGTGAAGAAACTTTTTTTAAACTCCTGGATCGATCAGGATCATCACCAAAATTGTATCGCTTATTCCTTGTGCCATTTTCAACAACTCCACAAAATGACATCAAAATCCATACATAACTCTTTGACTTATCCTGCTGACAAACAGACAAACAAACAAACAAACAGACAGACAAACCAACGTGACCGAAAACATAACCTCCCTGGCGGAGTAATAAAAATAAAATAAAAAAACACTTTCAGAACAACCTCCAATGTATAACTTGGAAACTGATTTAATGCCGTAGCCCATCTCTCCCCAAACCTATTTCGTATTCACATATCCAACAACTTGTAAAAAAAACATGCAATATGTTTGTAGCGTAATGAAATGTTTTGTGGGAACAATTATGTCTTTTTTTCAATCCATCGCAATCCTTGGAAAATGTATTAAAAAATAAACACCACCAACAATTTTTCATTTGCAACTGTCAGTTATTCTACATAAAAAAATAACCCTGGAACATATTTCTGTGTTTGCAATGTGTATTTTACCTGGGATGAGTGGTGACCTGTCCTCATTACTTGGACTACAACGATACTCTCAACTCACGATTCGGTTTGTATCACGATTTTTGTCGACGGTTCGATACATCCCACAATTTTTTAAATGTATCTTTTTTAATTAGATTAATTAGCTTTTTTCACATTTGCCAACATTATAACATACAATTAATGAAAGCTTATAGGTAGAATAAGTTACTAATTATTTTAAAAGTTTGAAAAATAATGATGATGATTTGAAGCTTGGAATCAGTGTATCACACTATATCATGTGGTTGTTTTCTGGAATGAAGGGTAACAGAACTTTGAAAGGGCCTTCTTGCACCGCGATACAGTATCATGACTGTGAGTATCACGATTTCTTGGTTCAATACAACATCGTTACAGCCCAACTTATTACTGTAATAAGCTGTGCTGCAGACGAACGACAATGGCGGTTTATGTCACCATTACCTGTAACCTTTAAAGGGACACTGTATGAGATTTTTAGTTGTTTATTTCCAGAATTCATGCTGCCCATTCACTAATGTTACCTTTTTCATGAATACTTACCACCAGCATCAAATTCTAAGTATTCATTATGACTGGAAAAATTGCACTTTTCATACATGAAAAAGGGCATCTTCTCCATGGTCTGCCATTTTGAATTTCCAAAAATAGCCATTTTTAGCTGCAAAAATGACTGTACTTGGACCATACTAGAAAATATTTGTTTAATGCTTAGAAAACTTTCATGTAAAGATCAAATTTGGCAATAGGCAGCCCAGTTTCAATGAGCAGCAGTTGCAGTACCTTTTTTGACCATTTCCTGCACAGTGTCCCTTTAAAGAAGCCCTCTCTCCACCTGACACCATGGAAGAGCCAGGTGCAATGACTATGTTATAGGCAGCCATTGGCCTAATGAGCTTGTATGATTTTTAATGAGCTTGTGTTATTATGTTATTATAAAATGCTACTAACTGTACATGTCAACTGTATTATTTCTGTGAAAAGCATGGACAAATGTTATTTTGTTATGTTGCCATGAGTTAAAGAAGTCAGTCAAAATCTGCCATTTCTTTAAATCAGTAATTCTCTCCTTAATGCCTTCACTCTCTCTCATCATCATCATCATCATCTCTCTCTCTCTCTCTCTCTCTCTCTCTCTCTCTCTCTCTCTCTCTCTCTCTCTCTCTCTCTCTGTGTCTCACCCCCCCTCTCCCCTCTCTCTCTCTCCATGTCTCTCTCTCCTCTTCTCGGGGACTGGATGGCACTCTGATCTGTCCTGTTGTGTTTTGCCAATTAAAGCCTCTTCCCGCTGTTTCTACTGTGTGGCGGTCGGTGCGGTGCGGTGC